>NC_057798.1:661437447-661565190 GCF_018294505.1 Triticum aestivum | reverse complement strand
TTTTGTGGTATGCCACACCCCTCCCGATCAACAGGACCCCCGTTTCGACCTTAGGAGGTCCGTTTCCTCCGTGTTGCGGTATGCCACACCCCTCCCGATCAACAGGACCCCCGTTTCGACTGTAGGAGGTCCGTTTTCTCCGTTTTGTTGTATGCCAAACCCCTCCCGATGAACAGGATCCCGTTTCGAACGTGGCCGGTGGAACACAAGGCCGTTTCCTCCATTCTGCGGTACGCCAGGCCTCATTTCCATCGCCTGTTCCGTCCAAGCCCTCCCGATGAACACGACCACGCATTCCGTTGCCTCTCGATGAACACGACGCATTCCGTTGCCTCCCCATGAACACGACGACGACGCTGTTTCTCTGTTCTGACCCAGCCAATGTACACGAGCCCTGGTCGTACGTATATATGCGCGAGTAGGCATTCGAGACCCCCCCGTATGTACACATACGTGGCCGTATTTTCTTTCTTGCACCCTGGCCGCTGTACGTATGTGTACATGCTACGTGCGCGCCTCTACTACTACACGTGCGTGCCTCTACATCCACCAGTATATATGTACGTACATGTTCGCAGAATGACAATGCTACGTACGCTTCGACCAGGTGGGTCCCGATTGTCAGGCACTTCCTTGCCTGCGAAGATGTAGCTGGTGGGTCCCAGCAGTCAGGGGGGTGAATGTTTTTTTGCCCGGACGCACTTCCTTGCGTGCGAAGATGTAGCTGGTGGGTCCCAGCAGTCAGGGGGGCGAATTGTTTTTTTTGCCCGGACGCACTTCCTTGCGTGTGAAGGTGTAGCTGGTGGGTCCCAACAGTTAGGGGGGAATTTTTTTTCGCGAAATAAGGTGGCCCGTCCGGTGGGTGCCTGCTGTCAGGTGGAGGAATAATCATTTTGCATGTAATAAGGAGGCACTTCCTTGCGGCCGCCGTGGACCCAGCTATCAGCCTCTCCACATACAGTACTCTTCCGATGGAAGTCGGTCGTTGACCATGTTGACCACGCCGCACCCAGAGCACCAGGGCGGTGGACGACGGTGAGGCCTAGGAAGGGGACGACGCGAAGCCGGGGAAGACGCAGCAGTGGAAGCTTGCGCGGAGAGGAGTATGAGGGTTCACTGGTTCGGCTGCGGTGTGAGGCTGCCATCGCCGCAGAATAACAGGGGGTGTGGGTGAGTGGATGGATGGCCTGGCCAGTGGTGGGAATAGTATGGGGGCGGTGAGGCCTCCGCGGCAGCATAGCCGGCCATGGGAGGCAGGAGCAGGCGGCACGACCGGCGCTGCTTTGGGCGGCCGGACCAAGAAGACCAGAGGTTGAAGAAGCACTACAGCCGTTGGATGGACATCATACGGTCACTGAAGCTAGAATCGTTTATTATTGACTAAGTTGACAAAGCCCTTGGTATGCTCCAACTTAGCAGGCCCATAGGTCAGCCTCCGAAACGGTGCGCCCCAGATGTCAGGGGGAGGAATCATTTTTTAGGCGGTCGAAGCTAAGAATATCCGAGATTGAAGAAGAAGCACGACATCCGTTGGATAGACATCCAACGGCCACTGCTGCTAGAACCGTGTGTTGAGTATAATAAGTTGACAAAGCCTTGCATACGCGTCAACTTATTTTTTTAGGGGACACGTCACTTAGTAGGCCCACAAGTGTGTGGCAGAGAACTTATAGCCCATTTGTGTTTGTAAGAATGTACAACCCATTCTTGAATTCTAATGGAATTTACAACAACCCATTGACAGTTTGTTAAAAGTACATCCCATTTTCTAGCTAGGACAACGATTAATAATTTCAACCAACCGTTGAAGACAGAATTCAATAAAATTTCCCACATTTTGATGGGATCCGAAATATTTGTATCCCGAAATTTCTAGTCAGATTAAATATAAATTTGTATTACGTAAAAATCCAACGAAACATTGTGCACCCAACAATGAAAATTTAAGATTTTCAAAATCTATAAATAATATTTTATAAACTAATTTCGTGTTTGGTGCACTTTTTTATAGTTACTGCCTAGTTTTTATAATTACATCCCATTTATTATTTTTTAAAGCCCATTTTCTAATGCATCCCTCCTATGAAAGATTTGCAGCCCAGTGGGGCGGAGAATAACAAGTTGACCTTGCCTGGGTATTCCTCAAAAAGACGTATAGCTGGGCTAGCCATTTTCATCTGGAAAAAATTTGTATCTGGGCTGGATATCTGGCCTGGGCTAGACGGGCCACAGCCCGCCCAGTTAATACCCTGGTCTCCTATGAACAACAATAAAATCATTGACAAGAAAAACTCTGCAGTGCTCACGCCTCAAAAACACAAATACTGCTCGAGCTGCTTGGTCCCAGCTGTCGGCCGCACCTTGTGCAATTATCTCGTTTATATTGACTACATATGTTGACAATGGTGTGGGACCGTGATGTCAGGAAACCAGGAGAAAGCAAAAAATATAGTTGTACATAATAAGGAGGCACTTGCGTACGTACGGCTATGGCCCTAGTGGGTCCCTAGTGTCATCCGTCAAAATAAAGTCATCTCCTGAATCCTCATGTTCGTTGACGATGTTAACAATGCTCGGCACCACGGCGAGCGCAGCAACTCGAAGGACAACAGAGAGGGCCTCACGGGCCCTACGGATGGTCTGATACAACGTCCGCTGCTCATTCAGGAAGCCAGGATCATCGGACACCTATGAGCACCTTCGAGAAACTGAGACGGCATAAAACGGTAAGGCCGCGCTTGGGAGCTCTGGTTTATTTCAAACCTGTATTAACATACACAAGTGTAATTTACTCGTCATCGGAAACAACGTGTAAAATACAGGCGTAATGAAACCGAGGGCCCGAGGTCTGTAAGTAAAACCGGCGGGTTACACGTGTAATTTGAGAGATCGGTGTATATTTTACGAGCACTGCTATATGGACGACATTACCAGACGATACATGCATGACGTGCGTATCATGCCATCCATAGGCAAGGTTGAAACAACAGCTAACGGCTGGATTAGCAATCATCCGAGTGTCGTTCAGCGTTTTTATCGTGTGTGAAGTACTTCCGATACTAGTCAAAATCGACCAACCAAGCGCCTTCGCCCGAGACCATCTGCTTTAATTTACACACGTCAGTTTTACAAGCGGTTTTGGTTGGAAACGACGATCCAATCACGGCCTAATATCATGAGTTGGTAGGAAGATCATATGGTTTCACGTCTAACCTACCTGACTTGTCGTATAGGCTATGAATGAAACATCAGACGATGGACTTCTTAAGCACGGAAACAATAGAAGAGGATGATCTTCTTAACAAGAAAATCACTGGCATTAGATCGGCATGCAAAAAAATATGAAGCATTATTCTCAGGAGGCACGGTGAATAGCTCGTGATGCCGCATGCCACAACATTCCAAGCTCAACTTTGCAATCAAACACAAGGCCTGGCATTACATAGACAATATTCAGAACAAACTCTTAACACAGGAATATCTCAGCAGAGTAACTATTTACTTCTAAACTGAACACAGGAATAGGAAAAAACACTCGACGCTGCTCACAGCAAGGGCATCCCACTCAAAAATATCAAATGCATGTCTTCTGGCTAACATCAATGAGCAAATTTTGACAAGGTTTTCCAATTCCAATATATTAAACTAACGTCTTCTTGCTAACATCAATGATTAAACTTTGACAAGCTTTTCCCATTCAAAATATGTAATGCCTATGATCATGGAGTCCTGTTGTGGCTTCTTAAATTGCCAATGGTCTCTGCAGAGTAGTCATGTCACCGGTGTCTAATAATACTCTGTAAAGCTTCTCGGTCATTCCTTCTGTAATGTAGCGCAAACAGTGACTGCTTCTTTCTGCAAAGTGGAACGACCAACTGGACCCAGTAATGCAGCAGTTCGCCTTGGACACATTGGCTCCTTTTGTGCAGTTCAATTAAAATTGAAGTTAGAATAAAACTGATCTTTAATTTTGATATCCCTGTAAGCAACAATAGGTATAAGGGAAACTTCTAACTTATCTTGGATGGAAAACAAGGTAGGATAGTAGCATTTCTAAAACGGTTGCATTGATTCATATTAACAGAGACATTCTCTTGAAATAACATTCGTTAAAAAATGTAATTTACTTTTAACAGTGGCATTGCTTCAATTTTCCGGCGGCATTCTTAGGTTAACAACAGCAAAATAGCAGTATGGGACATGCCAGCACCGTGTGCGTCCACACGTATAAATGGGTGATGCAGAGTATGTAGCCAAGCAGCCTATATGCGTTGGTCCCATATTTGTTCTCTTTGAACCTTTTTCCTATGTGAGGGCAGCAAATCTAGTCCTGCACAAACCACCCAACCCCCCAGTTTCTTTCCCTTTTCAACAAAGAGACCGGTTCCTTACAAATGTGTGTACCGGGTTACCCCCTTTTTCCCTTTTCGACCTACAAAGTGGTTGGATAGCTAGTCTATGCTACTTTCCGCCCCTCCTTTCCTCATTGAACCACGTCCTAGATTCTTGCTCCAGCCCACCGCACCCTTCTTTCGTCTTTGAACCAAGACCTAGATTCGAATACAGATCGAAAAAGATCCACATGCAGCTAGAACAACGACGATTTCAAAGAAACTTATACCTTAGGGTCGTCGGGATGTGGCAAGGCGTGCGGCGGGAGGCTGGATCTGCCCACACTACGTATGACAGCGAGGAAGAAGGGGTCGGTGGCCCTCCCGCACAGGCGCTGGGTGAAAGAGAACAATGCAGCCGGAAGTGGATTGCCTCCCTCGCTAAAGGCGATAGAGTGAACGCTGCACCTCCTCCCCTTCCCGGTGCGACGGGATACAAACGCCTCCTTCACCAGCTGTGAGGGGGGAGAGAGAGACAAGAGGCCAACACAGTCTTGTTTAGATCTGGTGAAGAGAGGGTGAGAGACTGTGAATATAGCAAACCCTGGCAAATGAACGACGAGCCTCCAGCGTGTAACATATATGTAGTGCGGCGAGCGTGTGGAGAGTGCAAACCCTAGCGAACAAGCGCCGAGGCTCCCGCTTATATATATACTACTGTAGTACGGACTGAGCTCCAGTGCCTTCACTGCACCTGCTTTTGGTTGTATGAGAGGTGAGCCAGCCACATTTTGGGCCCACCTGTCATAAACCCAAAGGCAAGTGCACTAAGTCAATGAAGCTGCGTCCATATAGTACTGTCGTGTATATGACTAATATATAGTGGAGTGGTTTTCTTATTCTCTCCATAACAATCGTTTTAAATTGTGTAAGTACGAAATGAAACTCTTTATTTAATGTACAGTGAAGAAAACTAGTACTACTACTTCCGATGAACTAACGATCCACGCCCACGCGTCCTGGTCGCACTTCGTGTCCTTCACGTGTGGTACACTACCCTCCCTTAAGTGAACAACCACACATGCGCCAAATTATCGGAAATGTGTGAGAGTGTGTACAAATAAAGAATTTTAATTTCAATTATCAGAAAGGTTTGGGAGTATTACAAAGTTTGACTTCAGTCAAATCTAATATGCGGAGTAAATAAAAATGGAGGGCTACTACGTCCATCCGGGTTTTTAGTCCACACCATTTTTTAAATCAAAGTTAATAGCTAGACAAATAAAATTACAGGGGAATTGGAGACAAAGTTGTGAGAAGGCTAAGAAATCAATACAAAACTTATGCTCTTAGTACCAACGTCGATCCTTCTTCGAGGAACCATTTGGTTCATAGCCAATTGTGTGATAAAATTGCACCAACATGAAAGACGACTGCGTCTCCAACGCAACCAAGGTGAACTGACGAAGGATATCATCTTTGTGCGTAACAAGCAAAGAGCACTGATGGAAGACAACTTGTTTTTCATTGAAAATCGATCAGCTTCACCAGCCGACGCAACCATGAGGCAGAACCATGAGCATCGATAGGTCATCATGGTGATGCATCATCCATTTGGCATCAAGTTTGGGTGAGGCACCTATGAGGTTCGACAAATCCTCACTGTGGTCTGTTTCTTCTCAGTAATCAAGCTCGAGGAAGGAAGAACTACATGATAGAGGATAGTGAGGCGGAACAACAATGGCCATCCAATTTTGTGCAGTTCCACTAAAATTGAGGAAGACATTCCCGGGTATGGAGACACGCGTCGCTGTTTCCAAAAATATAAAAAAGGGTTAGCAACGACATCTCAATTGTCAATAAGAATTAATGAAAAGTACACCAACAAACAGAAGCATCATAATTATCCTGATGGGAACTAAACCAGGATAACCGAGAAAAAAAGCATTTCTTCATTTAACCAGTGATAGTACTACCACCATATGGACAATGACCGCACAACCACCATGTACTTTTTTTCTAAACAACATGTATTCCTCCACCGAGGCGTAAATTAGGACAACTTTCCGAGTGGCATTTCCTCTATAATAGTACTCCCTCCATTTTTGTATACAAGGCCACTATCAAAATTACAATTTGCAACTATACAAGGCCACTAACACAAATCGATGTAAAATTGATGAGGTTTGCCTCGTACTAGCAAGCGAAGACATTAATACCTCATGCATGCATGCGGGAGTGAGAAGATTGATTTGAATGCACTGTATTAATCAACCAACAAGGAGAGAGAGAGTTGTCTTGTTGTGCATTGGAGAGATAAATATGTTGGAAATATGCCCTAGAGGCAATAATAAATAAGTTATTATTATATTTCCTTGTTCATGATAATCGTTTATTATCCATGCTATAATTGTATTGATAGGAAACTCAGATACATGTGTGGATACATAGACAACACCATGTCCCTAGTAAGCCTCTAGTTGACTAGCTCGTTGATCAATAGCTGGTTATGGTTTCCTGACCATGGACATTGGATGTCATTGATAACGGGACCACATCATTAGGAGAATGATGTGATGGACAAGACCCAATCCTAAGCCTAGCACAAAGATCGTGTAGTTCGTATGCTAAAGCTTTTCTAATGTCAAGTATCATTTCCTTAGACCATGAGATTGTGCAACTCCCGGATACCGTAGGAATGCTTTGGGTACCAAACGTCACAACGTAACTGGGTGACTATAAAGGTGCACTACAGGTATCTCCGAAAGTGTCTGTTGGGTTGGCACGAATCGAGACTGGGATTTGTCACTCCGTGTAAACGGAGAGGTATCTCTGGGCCCACTCGGTAGGACATCATCATAATGTGTACAATGTGACCAAGGGGTTTATCACGGGATGATGTGTTACGGAACAAGTAAAGAGACTTGCCGGTAACGAGATAGAACAAGGTATCGGTATACCGACGATCGAATCTCGGGCAAGTACAATACCGCTAGACAAAGGGAATTGTATATGGGATTGATTGAGTCCTTGACATCGTGGTTCATCCGATGAGATCATCGTGGAACATGTGGGAGCCAACATGGGTATCCAGATCCCGCCGTTGGTTATTGACCGGAGAACGTCTCGGTCATGTCTGCATGGTTCCCGAACCCGTAGGGTCTACACACTTAAGTTCGATGACGCTAGGGTTATAAAGGAAGTTTGTATGTGGTTACCGAATGTTGTTCGGAGTCCCGGATGAGATCCCGGACGTCACGAGGAGTTCCGGAATGGTCCGGAGGTAAAGATTTATATATGGAAAGTTGTTGTTCAGGTTCCGGGAAAAGTTCGGGTTTTTTCGGTATTGTACCGGGAAGCTTCCAGAAGGTTCCGGAGGATTCCGGAGGGGTCCGGAGGTCCGGAAATTGTTCCACCACGTCCAATACAGTAGCATGGGCTGTAGGGGGGCGCCCTAGCCTTAATGGGCCAGGGGCACCAGCCCCCCCAAGGCCCATGCGCATGGGAAGGGGAAAACCCTAAGGGGGAGGGCCTCCACTTGACTTGGGAGGCACTCCTCCCCCCCTTGGCCGCCGCCCCCTCCTCAGATTGGATCTGAGGGGGCCGGCCCCCCTCTCCCTTTCCCCTATGTATATGTGGGGGGTGGGAGGGCAGCCGCACCACATGTTCTGGCGCAGCCCTCCCCCTCTCCCAAGTACTCCTCCTCTCTCGCGGTGCTTGGCGAAGCCCTGCAGGATTGCCACGCTCCTCCATCACCACCACGCCGTTGTGCTGCTGCTGGATGGAGTCTTCCTCAACCTCTCCCTTTCTCCTTGCTGGATCAAGGCATGGGAGACGTCACCGGGCTGTACGTGTGTTGAACGCGGAGGTGCCGTCCGTTCGGCACCAGGATCTCCGGTGATTTGGATCACGACGAGTATGACTCCTTCAACCCCGTTCTCTTGAACGCTTCCGCTTAGAGATCTACAAGGGTATGTAGATACACTCTCCTCCCCTCGTTGCTGGTTTCTCCATAGATAGATCTTGGTGACACGTAGGAAAATTTTGAATTTCTGCTACGTTCCCCATCAGTGGCATCATGAGCTAGGTCTATTGCGTAGATTCTTTGCACGAGTAGAACACAAAGTAGTTGTGGGCGTTGATTTTGTTCAATATGCTTACCGTTACTAGTCCAATCTTGTTTCGACGGTATTGTGGGATGAAGCGGCCCGGACCGACCTTACACGTACACTTACGTGAGATAGGTTCCACCGACTGACATGCACTTGGTGCATAAGGTGGCTAGCGGGTGCCAGTCTCTCCCACTTTAGTCGTAACGGATTCGATGAAAAGGGTCCTTATGAAGGGTAAATAGCAGTTGACATATCACGTTGTGGTTTTTGCGTAGGTAAGAAACGTTCTTGCTAGAAACCCATAGCAGCCACGTAAAACATGCAAACAACAATTAGAGGACGTCTAACTTGTTTTTGCAGGGTATGCTATGTGATGTGATATGGCCAAGAAGAATGTGATGAATGATATGTGATGTATGAGATTGATCATGTTCTTGTAATAGGAATCACGACTTGCATGTCGATGAGTATGACAACCGGCAGGAGCCATAGGAGTTGTCTTAATTTATTGTATGACCTGCGTGTCATTGAACAACGCCATGTAATTACTTTACTTTATTGCTAACCGGTAGCCATAGTAGTAGAAGTAATAGTTGGCGAGACAACTTCATGAAGACACGATGATGGAGATCATGGTGTCATGCCGGTGACGATGATGATCATGGAGCCCCGAAGATGGAGATCAAAAGGAGCAAAATGATATTGGCCATATCATGTCACTATTTGATTGCATGTGATGTTTATCATGTTTATGCATCTTATTTTCTTAGAACAATGGTAGTAAATAAGATGATCCCTCATTAAAATTTCAAGAAAGTGTTCCCCCTAACTGTTCACCGTTGCGAAAGTTCGTCGTTTCGAAGCACCACGTGATGATCGGGTGTGATAGGTTCTTACGTTCACATACAACGGGTGTAAGCCAGATTTACGCACGCGAAACACTTAGGTTAACTTGACGAGCCTAGCATGTACAGACATGGCCTCGGAACACAAGAGACCGAAAGGTCGAGCATGAGTCGTATGGAGGATACGATCAACATGAAGATGTTCACCGATGATGACTAGTCCGTCTCACGTGATGATCGGACACGGCCTAGTTGACTCGGATCATGTAATCACTTAGATGACTAGAGGGATGTCTATCTGAGTGGGAGTTCATGGGATGAACTTAATTATCCTGAACATAGTCAAAAGAACTTTGCAAATTATGTCGTATGCTCGCGCTTTAGTTCCACTGTTTAGATATGTTCCTAGAGAAAATATAGTTGAAAGTTGATAGTAGCGATTATGCGATCAGTAGAAAGCTTATGTCCTTAATGCACCGCTCAGTGTGCAGAACCCCAAACGTCGTCTGTGGATGTTGCGAACATCGGACATACACGTTTTGATAACTACGTGATAGTTCAGTTAAACGATTTAGAGTTGAGGCACCAAAGACGTTTTCAAAACGTCGCGGAACATATGAGATGTTTCGAGGGCTGAAATTGGGATTTCAGGCTCGTGCCCACGTCAAGAGGTATGAGACCTCCGATGATTTTCTTAGCCTGCAAACTAAGGGAGAAAAGCTCAATCGTTGAGCTTGTGCTCAGATTGTCCGAGTACAACAATCACTTGAATCGAGTGGGAGTTGATCTTCCAGATGAGATAGTGATGTTTCTCCTAAGTCATTGCCACCAAGCTGCTAGAGCTTTGTGATGAACTGTAACATATCAGGGATAGATATGATGATCCTTGAGGTATTCATGATGTTTGACACCGCGAAAGTAGAAATCAAGAAGGAGCATCAATTGTTGATGGTTGGTGAAACCACTAGTTTCAAGAAGGGCAAGGGCAAGAAGGGATACTTCATGAAATGGCAAAACAGTTGCTGCTCTAGTGAAAACCCAAGGTTGAACCCAAACCCGAGACTAAGTGCTTCTGTAATAAGGGGAACAGCCACTGGACAAGAACTACCCTAGATACTTGGTAGATGAGAAGGCAGGCAAGGTCGATAGAAGTATATTGGATATACATTATGTTAATGTGTACTTTACTAGTACTCCTAGTAGCACCAGGGTATTAAGATACCGGTTCAGTTGCTAAGTGTTAGTAACTCGAAATAAAAGAGCTACGGAATAAATGGAGACTAGCTAAAGGTGAGCTGACGATATGTGTTGGAAGTGTTTCCAAGGTTGATGTGATCAAACGTCGCACACTCCCTCTACCATCAACATTAGTATTAAACCTGAATAATTGTCATTTGGTGTTTGCGTTGAGCGTAAACATGATTGGATTGTGTCTATCGCAGTACGATTATTCATTTAAGGAGAATAATGGTTACTCTATTTATTTGAATAATATCTTCAATGGTCTTGCACCTAAGGGAATGGTTTATTGAATCTCGATCGTAGTGATACACATTTTCATGCCAAAAGATATAAGATAGTAATGATAGTACCACTTACTTGTGGCACTGCCATGTAAGTCATATTGGTATAAAACGCATGAAGAAGCTCCATGTTGATGGATCTTTGGACTCACTCGTTTTTGAAAAGTTTGAGACATGCGAACCATGTCTATTGGTGTATATGCATGAAGAAACTCCATGCAGATGGATCGTTTGGACTCACTTGATTTTGAATCACTTCAGATATGCAAATCATAGCACATGGGCAAGATGACTAAAAAGCCTCGTTTTTAGTAAGATGGAACAAGATAGAAACTTGTTGGAAGTAACACATTTTGATGTGTGCAGTCCAATGAGTGCTGAGGCATGCAGTGAATATCGTTATGTTCTTACTTCACAGATGATTCGAGTAGATGTTGAGTATATTTACTTGATGAGACACAAGTCTGAATTATTGAATGGTTCAAATAATTTCAGAGTGAAGTTGAAGATCATTGTGACAAGAGGATAAAATGTCTATGATATGATCATAGAGATGAGTATTTGAGTTACAAGCTTTGGCACGCAATTAAGACATTGTGGAAATTGTTTCACAATTAATACCGCCTGGAACACCATAGTGTGATCGTGTGTCCGAACATCATAGTTGCACCCTATTGGATATGGTGTGTACCATGATGTCTCTTATCGAATTACCACTATTGTTCATGGGTTAGGCATTAGAGACAACCGCACTCACTTTAATAGGGCACCACGTAATTCCGTTGAGATGACATCATTTGAACTATGGTTTGGAGAAACCGAAGTTGTCGTTTTGTAAAGGTTTGGGGCTGCGACGCTTATGTGAAAAAGTTTCAGGTTGATAAGCTTGAACCCAAAGCGGATAAAATGCATCTTCATAGGACACCCAAAACAGTTGGGTATACCTCCTAATTCAGATCCGAAAGCAATAGGGATTGTTTCTTGAATCGGGTCCTTTCTTGAGAAAAAGTTTGTCTCGGAAAGTTGAGTGGGAGGATGGTGGAGACTTGATATGGTTATTGAACCATCACTACAACTAGTGTGTAGTAGGGCACAGGAAGTTGTTCCCGTGGGACCTACACCAATTGAAGTAGAAGCTTATGATAGTGATCATGAAACTTCGGATCAAGTCACTATCGTACCTCGTAGGGTGACAAGGATGCGTACTACTTCAGAGTGGTACGGTAATCCTGTCTTGAAGGTCATGTTGCTAGACAACAATGAACCTACGAGCTATGGAGAAGCGATGGTGGCCCATATTCCGACAAATGGTTTGAAGCCATGAAATCCGAGATAGGATCCATGTATCAGAACAAAGCATGGACTTTGGTGGACTTGCCCGATGATCGGCAAGCCATTGAGAAAAATGGATCTTTAAGAAGAAGACGAACGTGGACGGTAATGTCACCGTCTATGAAGCTCGACTTGTGGCGAAGAGTTTTTCACAAGTTCAAGGAGTTGACTACGATGAGATTTTCTCATCCGTAGCGATGCTTAAGTCCGTCGGAATCATGTTAGCATTAGCTGCATTTATGAAATCTGGCAGATGGATGTCAAAACGAGTTTCCTTACCAGTCTTCGTAAGGAAAGGTTGTGTGTGATACAATCAGAAAGTTTTTGTCGATCCTAAGGATGCTAAAAGGTATGTTGGCTCTAGCGATCCTTCTAAGGACTGGAGTAAGCATCTCGAAGTTGGAATGTACGCTTTGATGATATGATCAAAGATTTTGGGTTTATACAAAGTTTATGAGAAACTTGTATTTCCAAAGAAGTGAGTGGGAGCACTATAGAATTTCTGATGAGTATATGTTGTTGACATATTGTTGATCAGAATGATGTAGAAAGCATATAGGTTTGTTTGAAAAGTGTTTTTCAATGGAAAACCTGGATTAGGCTACTTGAACAATAAGCATCAAGATCTATAAGATAGATCAAAATGTTTAATAATACTTTCAAATGAGCATATACCTTGACATGATCTTGAAGGTGTTCAAGATGGATCAGTCAAAGAAGGAGTTCTTGCCTGAGTTGTACGGTATGAAGTTAAGAGTTAAAGCTCGACCACGGCAGAAGAGAGAGAAAGGACGAAGGTCGTCCCCTATGCTTCAGACATAGGCTCTACAGTATGCTATGCTAAGTACCGCACCTGATGTGTGCCTTGCTACATACCTGGCAAGAGGGTACAAAGGTGATCAAGGAGTAGATCACCAGATAGCGGTCAAAATTATCCTTAGAAGAATAAGGATATGTTTCTCAGTTATGGAGGTGATAAAGAGTTCAACGTAAAGAGTTGTGTCGATGCAAGCTTTAACACCTATCTGAATGACTCTGAGTAGCAAAACGGATATGTATAGTGGAGAAACCATTTGGAATAGCTCCAAGTGGAGCGTGGAAGCAGCATTTACAATATGACCTAGAGATTTGCGAAGTACACATGGATCTGAATGTTGCAGACCCGTTGGCTAAAACCTCTTTCACAAGCAAAACATGATCAAACCCAAGAACTCATTGAGTCTTAATCACATGATGATGTGAACTAGTTTAGACACTAGTAAACTCTTTGGATGTTGGTCACATGGCGATGTGACCTGTCAGCGTTAATCACATAGCGATGTGAACTAGATTATTGACTCTAGTGCAAGTGGGAGACTGTTGGAAATATGCCCTAGAGGCAATAATAAATAAGTTATTATTATATTTCCTTGTTCATGATAATCGTTTATTATCCATGCTATAATTGTATTGATAGGAAACTCAGATACATGTGTGGATACATAGACAACACCATGTCCCTAGTAAGCCTCTAGTTGACTAGCTCGTTGATCAATAGCTGGTTACGGTTTCCTGACCATGGACATTGGATGTCATTGATAACGGGATCACATCATTAGGAGAATGATGTGATGGACAAGACCCAATCCTAAGCCTAGCACAAAGATCGTGTAGTTCGTATGCTAAAGCTTTTCTAATGTCAAGTATCATTTCCTTAGACCATGAGATTGTGCAACTCCCGGATACCGTAGGAATGCTTTGGGTGTACCAAACGTCACAACGTAACTGGGTGACTATAAAGGTGCACTACAGGTATCTCCGAAAGTGTCTGTTGGGTTGGCACGAATCGAGACTGGGATTTGTCACTCCGTGTAAACGGAGAGGTATCTCTGGGCCCACTCGGTAGGACATCATCATAATGTGCACAATGTGACCAAGGGGTTGATCACGGGATGTTGTGTTACGGAACGAGTAAATAGACTTGCCGATAACGATATAGAACAAGGTATCGGTATGCCGACGATCGAATCTCGGGCAAGTACAATACCGCTAGACAAAGAGAATTGTATATGGGATTGATTGAGTCCTTGACATCGTGGTTCGTCCGATGAGATCATCGTGGAACATGTGGGAGCCAACATGGGTATCTAGATCCCGCCGTTGGTTATTGACCGGAGAACGTCTCGGTCATGTCTGCATGGTTCCCGAACCCGTAGGGTCTACACACTTAAGTTCGATGACGCTAGGGTTATAAAGGAAGTTTGTATGTGGTTACCGAATGTTGTTCGGAGTCCCGGATGAGATCCCACACGTCACGAGGAGTTCCGGAATGGTCCGGAGGTAAAGATTTATATATGGAAAGTTGTTGTTCGGGTTCCGGGAAAAGTTCGGGTTTTTTCGGTATTGTACCGGGAAGCTTCCAGAAGGTTCCGGAGGATTCCGGAGGGGTCCGGAGGTCCGGAAATTGTTCCACCACGTCCAATACAGTAACATGGGCTGTAGGGGGCGCCCTAGCCTTAATGGGCCAGGGGCACCAGCCCCCCCAAGGCCCATGCGCATGGGAAGGGGAAAACCCTAAGGGGGAGGGCTCCACTTGACTTGGGTGGCACTCCTCCCCCCCTTGGCCGCCGCCCCCTCCTCAGATTGGATCTGAGGGGGCCGGGCCCCCTCTCCCTTGCCCCTATATATATATGTGGGGGGTGGGAGGGCAGCCGCACCACATGTTCTGGCGCAGCCCTCCCCCTCTCCCAAGTACTCCTCCTCTCTCGCGGTGCTTGGCAAAGCCCTGCAGGATTGCCACGCTCCTCCATCACCACCACGCCATTGTGCTGCTGCTGGATGGAGTCTTCCTCAACCTCTCCCTCTCTCCTTGCTGGATCAAGGCATGGGAGATGTCACCGGGCTTTACGTGTGTTGAACGCGGAGGTGCCGTCCGTTCGGCACTAGGATCTCCGGTGATTTGGATCACGACGAGTACGACTCCTTCAGCCCCGTTCTCTTGAACGCTTCCGCTTAGCGATCTACAAGGGTATGTAGATACACTCTCCTTCCCCTCATTGCTGGTTTCTCCATAGATAGATCTTGGTGACACATAGGAAAATTTTGAATTTCTGCTACGTTCCCCATCAAAATACACATTAATTAACACGTCAAGCAAGGAGAAAATACTAGTTTGCAACATTGGTTTAAGTAGGCATTAATTTCTACATTGGTACTTATAATATGGGTGTGTGGCCTTGTATACAAAAATGGAGGGAGTACTAGTAGGTGACATTGGACCAGCCGACGAACCCTAGCTACTACTATGCATGGGGAGCTGGGGAGTAGTCGCATAGAAGAAAACCCGCACGCAGCGACCCGGGGAGCTGGACCAGTACAAGAAGTTATACCTCAGGTGGGAGAGATGTCATTTAGGCGGGCGGGTGGGACCTGCCCACACGACGGCAGTGAACGAGGGCGCGGAGGATCTTCGTCCGCGCTAGCGCCGGCTCCGAGAGGATGGTGCGCATCGTCTTCCTCCGTCACCGACGGCGACAACGTCAACGCTGCACCTCCTCACCTCCCGCAGCAGACATGATTCGGCCGGATCTGTGACCACTGGTGAGGAGAGAGATAGAGTGGACACTGTCATCTTGTTTCGATATGGAGAGGGTGAGAGAGCGAGACGCGAGAAACTCTATCAAACAAGAGGCTATAATGGAGTAAAAAAATCTCTCCATAGCAGTGGTTTTAAATAGAATACGCGCGTTCCCGGAAAAAAGAAACGAAAACTGGTGGACACTTTTTTAAGGGTTTGTCTAGGACACATATAGATGTGACATAGTTATGTCACATGTAAGTTGATGTCCACTCTGTTTGTGGTCTATTTTTTTTGTCCTAGTTTTTTTTTGTTTCTTGTCGCTACTCCCTCTGTCCAGGTGTGTAGGGCGTCTAAGGAAGGGCAGCGTGATTCCCTCAAAAAAGGGAAGGGCAGCGTTATCTAGGCGCGAGTGGAGTGGGCGAAGTGAAAATTTAAACCAGGAAAATAGCCAGTTACCGAGCAAGTTTAGCCCTTAATTATCGCTGGTAAATCTCGCTAGACACGCCAATTTATTGCCTCACCTTTCCCTTCCTCAACGAGCTGCGCATGCATGCAACAATACTCGCGCTAGTTAATTGCCTTCCAATTTTTTCGCTCGGGCTGACTAATAATCAACTAACTAATTGTGGATGAATTGGCCTAACACATACCGCGGGTCATCAGTTTTGATTAACACGACATTTAAAAATGGCTGCACGGGGAGCTAGAACAAGAGACTGTAAAACGAGGCTGGTTTAACTACCTATATGCGACTAAAACTTTTGGAAAAAATGGACTCTCTTAGACGCCCTACACACCTGGACGGAGGGAGTACATTATATACTTGTGGGAGCTTAGATGTGATATCCTTAAATAACATCTAGATGTGAATTAGACAAACTGATTTTCTAACGTACCAAGAAAGAAAACTCGAGCAAAAACACGCCCCCGCTTCCAGGTCGCGAGAGTCGTCGCGCACACACACATAGACATAGACATGCATATCCGTGTTTACATAAAATTCCATCTCCATCTCCATCTCCAATCATATTTGTCCAACTGGCACATATTTACGTTGTTACACAACAATATTAACGTACATCATCTCTTGTTTGCACACGTCCGGACCGCTGCCACGGCCGGTCCTGACCAACCCGAACCCTCTTCATCACCCGTGCGTGCTTCCCGCCCGAAATAGTCCGTGCTGCATTCATGCCCGGCCAGAGCGGACGCGACCTCTCACTGGCGCCGACATTGAAGCAGTGCGCCGGCCGAGAGAGCATCGCCCGCGCTGCTTCCGGGTGCACACGGCTGCTTCGCGTCAAAGGTCGCAATAACCGGCTACAACATGCATGTAAAAAGTTCTTGGGAGTCCGTGCTATAGCTAGCTGTCCTCCCCCAACTCGTCAATCTCTTCTAGTAGTGCTAGTACTCCATGGCACGGTCCATCGACAAGCAGGCGGGAAAGTTATCGTATACTACTCGGTTTGCGGTGAGTGGCATGCCGAACGACCATGTGGGGTCGAGCCGTGGAGGAGGGTGAGACACGAACACGGCAGACGTGATTTAAACGTTGGTTTTGCTCGATGGCACGATCCAACGAAACGAAACGTTGGTTTCTCTCCATTTCCATTTTTTCTCCGGAAAAACAGAAACTTTCCACTCCATTTTCATTCCTATTCCAAGGATGCCCCATTACAACATTCCATCAAATACAAAGGAAAACTAACACGCATGCTGATGCATCTCAATGATTCACAGATCATAGCCAATATTTACTTCACAACTAAAGAAAAAAGTTGTGAGAGCATGTACGAAAGAAAAACTACTGATGGGGTCACTACGACTTAAACCCTAAACCCTAAACATGATTTAATTTCCTGGCCAGGTAGAACTTGTCGAAGGAAAGACGGCTGGCACCCTCGGATCATACGATGCTTTTGTGAAGTTCCACTAAAATCGACCTGAGCATCCCTGATGGCAAAGATATTGAAGAAGTGTGATTAGAATAATAGTACTGGCACTAGTTCATGAGACATAAACTCATCACAAGTAGAAGCCGGTAGAAGTAGAGAAAGATCGACATGGAGATGGAGCTACGGCAGTGGAGCAAGCCGGCTCCAAAAGGAAGATGGACTATACCTGGGACGTTGGGCTATAGCTAGAAGGGCGGTTGGGACGCGACATCGTCCCATACCATGTTTTGACCCCTGATTGGGACGCACCGATTGTGGGTTTTCTCCCTCGCCGATATCGACCGCGTCTATGCAGAACATTGTTCCCTTCCCCCAGCTGCGGGATCAGGCTCGTCTTTCTATGCTTGTGAAGAGAGCAACCTAAGCAAGCAGGCTTGTAGCTTAGGCTCCTGCTAGTGTATATATAGTGGTTTTCTTTTTCTCTACATATCAATCATTTTATATTGCGTACGTGTCATTCAAGAGTGAAATGATGGTTGCTTCTTCCGACTAACTTACTGTGTGATTTGACTGCTCGTTAGTGGCTACTACACGTACTCCCCCTACGTGTATGCAATAGTCACACGTACACATGGATGCAAAAACGCGCACGCCGCCCTAATGCATGCATGTCTGAGCACTCGACGGAACACACACGGTCACGCTCAAGTGCTCAACCTACACGTGCATGCACATACATACTCAGTCAGGGTGAGATAGTGACCGTATAAACACCAGAAAATATATATATTGAGCGCAATGAGCATATTATGAAGTCCAACGACCAGTGTCTTGGTTGATCGTCCTAAGAATGCATATATATGAATAAAGCTCTCTCATTTACCCGCAAAAAAGATTAAGCCATATTAACCGGAAAGGAGGGAGTACGGACTAGCACTATTTTTTGGTATGTCCCGTCAACTCGCAGAACGAGGAGAAGCTTGCAGGACAATGTGAAGCTCGCTTACGCCTTTTGACTAATGCAACCTACCCTCGGTGGACATGCATCAGTCCATTCGGTGTTAGATTGTCAGAGGCATACACTGTAGTACTCAACATGCGGAGTACCATCATTGTTCGACTTCACGAAGAGGTGAAGAGCCAAGCGCAGTAGTACGAGTAGTACTACTACTAGAACCGCATGGTGGAGCGTCTGTACTCTTTTTTCTCTCTAACAAAGTACACGTTTATTCCGGAGAAGGGCGGAAAACGGCAGCCCAACATGTAATGAATGATATCAATCAACCAACCATGCTCGAATATATCTTGGCCTCTATGCGAGCCCGTTTGTGTGTTCTCACTCCTCGTCTCTCTCAAGGAACGGCGGGTTGGCTCTTTGCCGTCAATTGAGATCGGTTTTCTCACACTCCTGTCCCACATGTCAGTGATATGCCAAGAGGAGGTGCGTTGACCGACTGGCCATACGCGTACTTGGTTTTGCACCTTCATACTACTCCTCCCTCCGTCATAGTTTACCGGGTGCGCTTCATTATGATGCATTTCTCTCAATGCATTTCCACCACCAGAGAGACTTTAGATGCGTTTGGTTTAATGTTCAATTAATTAGGGCATGGACACCACAATCAAGTCCACAATTTTCTCTCTCCATGTACTCTGTACTGTACTACGGAGTGGAGTAAGTGCATGCATGTGTGTACCCGGGGTGGAAGCACTGCATGTATGTGTGTACGCATTATTCTCTCTAGTAATAGACGCTGTGCTATAACTACCAATGCTATTTTTCAGGCCGATCGCTAGTCGCCTTGGTCCCACAAATTTTCTTTTATTTTTTCTGAAGCGCGCTGTATAAACAGTGACAGATGGAGTAGTATGAGCGGATTCAAAGAAGAGCGTATTGATGGTTGCTTCTTCAGAGCAACTTAAAGTGGGAAAGGTGGGGCTTATGATTTGACTGCTCATTACTCACTATTAATGCGGCACATCGACCGGGCTGAGTCTCCCATGCAATTGTGCAATACCCCCTCGGTTCTTAAATATACTTCGGAGTATTTGTCTTTCTAGAGATTTCAACGAGTGACTACTCAAATATTTGTCTTTTTAGAGATTTCAAATGGACTGGCACATACAGATGTATATAGACATATTTTAGAGTGTAGATTCACTCATTTTGCTCCATATGTAGTCACTTGTTGAAATCTCTAGAAAGACGAGTAGAAAATTTAGGAACGGAGGGAGTACACATACGAAGCAAAATGAGTGAATCTACACTCTAAAATATGCCCATTTGAAATTTGTAAAAAGACAAATATTTAGGAACGAAGGAGTATAATTTTGTGCATGGCACATGGACCCGGATGATGAAGAGGCTTCTGGCAATGCTATCAAGCTTCCATCATTTGTTTACATAATTGACGTACTATACAAATAATTTTCCAGCGACATGAAATTGTACAATGGTGTGAGCTTTCAGCTTTTGTTTCGTGTGTCTTGCCATCGATGCTCTTTCGGAAACAATAAAAAACTAACTTCCTTGCTAATGCATGTCAATTATTAGCAGATCAGAGCTAATAATTACATCACAACTGAAAACAGAGTTGTGAGAAGGTGTTAAATTAAAATTGATCCATGCTTTCATTGGCAGCAACGTCCCCCCAGCTCTGTCTAAATCAACAAGGCATGTTGGGAAAAAAGTAGCTGTCTGGAGCATGCAACATTCCGATCATTTTGTGCAGTTCCACTAAAATAGAGCTGAGCGTCCCTGTTCCAAAGATATTAAGTGTGATTACGATAATAGAGGACTGCTGATGAAACAATAAACACACAAATAGAAGCCGGTCACCTTTGCAGTCTCTCTTAAGACTAACTAATTGGAGAAGATTAGGCTCAGAGTTGGATGAGGAGGATAGAGCAAAACCAATCTCCCTTTGTGCAGTCGCACTAAAATGTAGAGACGTTGCCCGTGTTATATTTTAGTACAACTGCACAAAACACTCTTAAGAAAAAAGTGATTTGTGCAGTTCACCAAAAGGTCGCAATAGCAACGAGGTGAAATGGGTAGCCCTGTTTGCAAAGAAGAGGTAGAAAGGAAACAATTACTGGCCAATAACAGTTGATGACACATGCGACGACAAAAAAGAAGGATATTCCTTGTCCTAAGGGAATATAACAACACGGTCGTGTTTGTCTAAAATGGTGTGAGGACGAGAATGCAATATGGAAAGTACGTTGGACGAGCTATGTTTTGGGCAAAGAACTATGGAAGATCCACATGCAGCAACGTGGGAAGACGGGCAATGGAGCAAGGCCAGAGAGGATACCTGGAGGTCGTCGGGATGTAACTAGGTGAGCGGTAGCGGGCGGAATCTGCGAGCAGGTGGCGTAGGCCCTACCGCGCCGGAGCTTGGTCAGAGAGAACGACGTGTACCGCAGATCGGGACTTCCTGCCTTGGCACCGTCGAATGGAGAAACGATGCACTTCCTCCCTTTCCCCCGGCGGACGGGATGCGGCTGGATCAATGACCAACGGTGAGAGAGAGAGAGGCCACCGCACTCCCTTTCCCCTGGCGGACGGTATGCAGGAGGACCAGTGACCAACGGTGAGAGAGAGAGAGGCCACCGCAGCCTTGTGTGAGATACTCTGAAGAGCGACAAACCAGGCAGGCAAGCTCCATTGTATATAGTGAGCGGACTACCTTTTTCTCCATAAAAATCATTTTATATTCTGTGTACATGCCATTGAGCGCTATAACTTTATTTAAAAATAACGCGGCAACACGTCAAGTCGAACTTTGTTTCGTGCATGCGTGGTACACGACCTCCCTAGGTAAACAACCGCTACATGTGTTCAAATTAGCACATGGGCTGCCATTTTGTAAAGAAATGAGCTCCACCGTGTACCCGCGCGGGTGTGGCTGGGCACGAAGCATGAGTACGTGCATGGTGCACCTATTCTCTTCTTGTATACATACACCACCTACGTGGGGTTGTGCGAGAGAGATACAAACCTAGAGAGATATAGTGTGTGGGTTCTTGAGAGTTTTTTTGGGGGGGGGGGTCAATCAAAAAATGTAACATATGCAATGTGTGTGAAATAGAGTCCTGGATATAACATGTATATAGAGGGGGCGATCCACGAGAAGAGAGTGGAGGTATCATCGGCTTGAGGTGTCCATAGAATCGAAGAGAGGGATGATGTGTGTGTGTGCGTGCGCGCGCGATCGATAAAGAGTGCCATCGAATTTGTGTGTGCCCACGTCAAAGATATAGAGTGGCTGGCCTACTGGAACGTGAGAGGGGACATGTGCAGTTTGTCTCTATGGCATGGATACCTACCTGCAGCGCTCGACTATCGGTGTGTGGTGGGGGAAGAGGGAGGCCCAATTAACTATAGAGGTACAATGGCTGGTATATGTGTGGAGGAGGAGAGAGGCCTACCTCATGTATTAAGGAGATCGATCTGCCTCATGTATTAAGGGAGATCGATCAGCATCCATGCATATGTGCAGGAGAGGAATAAGGTTGGGAGAGAGACAGAGCTAGAGTGTTGGAGGGGGTGGTAGTGGAGTTGCTTCTAACAAATGGTGGGATAGGCTTGCTAGACAGACGGAGGGCACGCCCGCAATATCAATAAGAGAGGAGATGGCTGCTTGTTGTCTGTGCACGTGCGTGTGAGAGACGGGTCAGGAGGCATGCACGAATGATGAGGGGGGACGATGTGGCTGTGGTAAGCAGACGTAACTACATAGGAAGATCAATCACCCTTTGTTAGAGAAAGGAGAGACATAACTTGTGAGGTACGTCGATCGATGGGGGGGGTAGTTAAAGTCGATCTAGGTATATGTTGGGAGATCAATCGGTATACATGCATGTGTGTGTTAGAAGCAAATGAGGCACGAGGAGAAGGATAGAGAGAGAGGGATGCATGTAGGAGGTGGTACGAGAGGCATACTATATCGAGGGGGGAGGAGTGTGCGAGTACGAGAACGATGAAAAGAGTGGTGGGAGTGAGGCATGGACGGTGACAAGAGAAGAGGGGAAGCTTGTGTTTGTGCTAGGCACACCTGGCTAGAGAGGCATATCGATCGATGTGTGCCGTAAAGGAGCTGGGGGGCCTACACACACCATGGGTGAACGACCTAAAGTGAAAAGACGAATTTGCGCGATGGAGCTAGAGAATGCTGAGGGAGGGTGAGAGGGATGCGGGCGTGTGCATGCACAAGAGAAAGTTAGCGCTAGCTACAAAGATAAGAGGGTTGTGTGGGTGTAAAAGACGAATAGAGATCATATATACTTCATTATAAAAAGCGAATTCGGATATTTGAAGAATTTATCATAGTGTTTTAAACCGACGCATGTGTGAATATATATAACGGTGATACACATGGTGTGGTTATGAACATGTTATACTACATTTAATATATTTTATCTCTACTCTTATAAAAAACGGAGTTGTTGATGATGGTGTGCCTGCCATCCTGCATTATAGGCCGTCCGATTTATATCTGGCGGATAGCAAGGAAACTATGATGGTTGAAGTTGGCAACAATCATGATATTAGATTCTTATTGAAATAGAGAAACGAATTCAAATTTAGTTCGAATTGCAGCGGTAGTATAGACATTTGGAATGCACTAAAATGTTGGTATGAGTAGGTTACATGCATTATACAGCAAGCGAAAAAATTTAATCGGACATAGCTTTGAATAGCATTTGTATAGTAAAACGGGGCAAGACTCTCTCTTTGTGTGGTGTGAATAGTTTTATTTTTTTCGTTTTCTTTTTGGTTGAGGGAAGTGCGAATTGATTTGGTACGTACAAGTACAATAGTACTACACGTTAGGCTTGTCCCTAAAATTCAACCCGCGTCTTGTTATATCCCGAAAATTCAGATATCGTGCTCCCAAAACTGGCGCCTTCACAACCCGCGCCTTGCTATCCTGAAATTACAACGCGCGCGAAAACTCCCTCCAGCTGCCAAATCCCGACACGCGAAATCCCCCTTCTAACCCTGAGCCGAAAGGGCCGCTAGTTCAAATCGGTGGGGGTACTTTTGTAACACACCCTACATTTTGGACAAGCGCGTCCCTAAGTGATGCTTCACCCCCTCCCATCGCCCCCTTTTCGCCATTCGAAATCCCAGGCTACCATAACCTCTCCACTCCAGCCGCGAAACCCCACCCTCCTCCGTCTGCCACGTCACCGCTTCCCAGCCGGAGCCTCTTCCCCGACGATGTTGTCCACCGCAACAGTTCGACGTGCCTCGTCCACCTCCACGGATGAGGATCCGTTGTCCATCTCACTGTCCTGCCGGTTCAGCCGCCCCGTCCTCCACCTCCAAGGAGCTGCTCCGATGATCGCCTCGTCTATCGCGGCTGCTCCATCCCCACAGCGCCGCCTTAACCTGCTCCACCGGAACCGCAGCATCCTCAGTGACTCCTCGGACGAAGCCGAGGCCTACTCGGCGCCACCAAAGAGGTTATACACTCATCGCATCGCACCTTGTCCTTAACTCGACCTCCCGCCGCCGACGGTGCTCCATCTGGCACCCCTATGGAGCGGCTACCTTGAAGCCGGTGCCACGGGCGACATCTCCACGGCGGCTCTCCCCCAGTGCGAGGCCCCTTCAGCGGCAGCGGCCATACTAGCCGGATCTGCTGCTGCTGCTCCGTCTCTCGCTCACGCTGCTGCTCCGGCTCTCGCTCCATCGCTCGCTCGCCCAGCTGCTGCTGCTGCTCTCCCCCTCGCTCGTGCTGCTGCTCTGCTCCGATTAAGCCACACTTCAGTCGACTGAATCGACTTTTGGGTCAGTCGATTTTCAGGGGTTGGGGGGGGGCTCGCCGGAGTTAAGGAAGAACCACCCGCAGCGGGGACGGGGGCTCGCCGGAGAGGTACCCCACTATCTATCTTAGGGTTCAGGGCGGGGGGGGGGCCTAGAGGGCTGGCCGGGGCGGCGGTGGCGAGTTGTTTCGGGGCGGCAAGGCGGCGCTGGGGCCGGCAGTTCGGCCGGTGGTGGCTGGCGGCTCAGGGGGGTGCAGGTTGAAGATGAACTGCAGGCCCTCCCTAAACTACATGTCAAGTGCCTCTCTGCTACCATTGCGTTCAGTTTCGACAGTAGCATTCAGATTCCACAATAAATTTCAGTTTCAACAGCTAAGTTCAGAGTCAGCAGTTTTTACCTCATCTGTTGTAGTCAGGTGGTTTTTGGTGATGTTAATTTTACATACATTTTACATCATCTACTGGAGATGCTATTAGAATCCCACTTGAGATTGACGATGTCTGTCTTGTGCTGCTTCAGCCTTGACGTCTTACGGCTCACCGGAGCTGCTCCAACGACAGAACGATCCATCACAACAGAGCAGTGCCCTGGACGCCGTCTACAGATTCCTCAGATCTTCCTCCACACCTCCGACAGCCACCTCTGCCTCAACTGCTTCAGCGACCAACCCAATGATGCTGAGGTCGACACGGCTACGGCAAAGAGGTTGTACACTTGTTGCATCACTTATTACTATACATTCACGTCGATCCATTAGGGCTATTTTGGTTCAACGGAAAAACGTCGATCCACTGGTTGTTACCATCACTCTAAATTTCTGCATGCTCTCCTTACATAATCTCACCATATTTTTTTCGTATGCATGTCAGATATTGTACACAGTCATGCTGAACATGTAGAGAAAAGAGAAGAGTTTTGCGCGGCAATACAATGTCATGCAGACATCGCTCCATGGTGGGTTCAATGGCAAACCCTCCCCACCCCTCTCCAGATTGTAATCCAGAGGAAGATATCTGTTCTGAGGCGGATTCAGACGCCGCTGACCACTCCTATTTACCCCCCAAGGTGTTTGCTCTACCTTGGCATGATGATGTTAGTCATATCATGCATATGTTGCCTTGCAGTGCCTACTTTTGACATCATATATGTCATCTGCTTAGTTTAGACATGTTCTGTAATGCCACCTGTTTAGTTTCTATATCATATATGGGAATTATGCAGTCTCATGTCTTTTAGCCAGCCATAATATATGTGAAATGTGCAATGCCATCCTGTTTAACCAGGCATCATATATTTGAATGATATCTTGCCCATCCTTTTCTTCATTACATTTCCATTTGTCGACAATGTTTGTACATTAAACTACTCTTCCTGTGAATCAGCCATTTGGGTGGGAGATGGAAAAATCTGGAGTGAAAACAAGGCCTTCAGAGCAGACAGTGCTACCTGTCGAAGCAGATCTCTTGTTGGGTCCCGATAGCTCCTCAGAGATGGATTCAGAGACAGATGACCAGTCCTATTCCCCCACTGAGGTGTATGCTCTAACTTGGCACGGTTATACTGCTCATATCATGCATACGGTGTCTTGCATTGCATAGTTTAGACATCATATACACAATATTCAACACCATGTTCTTAGTTCAGACATCATATCGAATGCCCTCTGTTTAGCATATAAATCACATATGTGAATTAAATGATGCGATCCTGATTACTTAGATAACATGTAGGTGAATTATGTCATGCGATCCTGTTTAGTTATTCATCATATCTTTGAATTATGTTATGCTATGCTATCCAGTTTAGATAGACATCATATATGTGAAATTATGTCATGCTATCCGTTTTAGTTAAACAATATACATGTCAATTATTTCATGCCCTCTTTTTTCCACACTATCTATTGCATCTGTCTCTCATACAATGTCTGTACATTCAACTATGTTTCCTGTTTATCAGCCATTTGAATTGGAGCGGGTGATGCCAGTATCTAGCGGACTAAAAACACGGTCTTCAAATAAAACAGTGCTACCTCTTGGTGGAGATAGCACCCCGGTTGTACATGCACAAGAACCAGCCCTACCACACATAACCCAAACTCTCGCAGATTGTACCCCTACTGCGATGGACAGAGAACCAGCTTCACCCAATCTAACCCCAACCCCAGCCGATAGTAACACAGTTCCTGTTGACACAGCACCATCTCCACCACAGAGCTCCCAAACAAGAGCAGTTAGTAAGGCAGCTCCAGTGCCCAAAGGGCCAGTAGTATCACGGCGAACCCCAACTCCACCAGTTAGTACGCCTATTCCTGTGGAGGAAGCACAACCAGCTAGTCGTAGTTTAGCATCTATCGCATTTGATGTTGTTAAATCGTATGTGCGTATCTTCCCATCTTGGAAATATTATACTGAAGATGAAGGAAAATGCCAGTTGCAGGTGTTTGTCCAGGAGTTATGTGTAAGTAATGTTATTCATGGCAATTACTTTGCTTCGTCCCATACATCCTACCTCCATGATGGTTATAATACAGCAAATTTTCCCATTTTTCTCTATAGAGAAGGACCGATTTGGAAACTCAGGATGAGGTAACCTGTGCTAATACCTCTGCTATCTTCAAGAATGCTTGGTGGCAGTATCGGAATTACCTGAAGAAAACGTACTTCACCGGCAAAGAAACTCATCAAATTCCCTTACGTTCTCCTGAGACACATTTACTGGACGATGACTGGGAACGCCTTGTTCTGTACTGGTCCCGAACCAAGAATGTGGTAAGGTCTATGAGCTCATTTTCTATTTTTAAGTATTATATTCTTGCGTCTTACTGTACTCTGTTCATGTAGAACAAGTGCCTAAACCTGAAGAACAACTGTTCTAATTTAAGATTCCATTGCTATCATAGTTCAAAAAAGCGCTAGGCGTTAATTGTGCGTTTTGCCACCGCCTTGTGCTTTACTGACCAAAGCGCATGCTTATGCGCAGTTATGCACAGATTATGCGTAGTTATGCGCAATGCGTTTTGCCAACGCCTAGAGCCTAGGCGCGCTTAAGCCGCTTAGGCGCCCTTTTTTAACTATGATTGCTTTGCTCTTGTATCACTGTATTTACTCATACAAACTTATTTTTAAATTGAAGGATCCAATCGAAACTCCAATGGCACAGCAGGTATGTTCACGCATGTTTCTTTAACAGGTTTGCTCTTATCAATAGCTCTGTTGATTTCAATTTCAATTGTGTATACAGTTGACTTTCATATCATGCACATTACTAGCATCACAACAGAGCCAATAGTGTTGTTGTACATGTAGACCCGTGGTACCCATCT
This sequence comes from Triticum aestivum, assembly GCF_018294505.1. Classification (NCBI taxonomy): domain Eukaryota; kingdom Viridiplantae; phylum Streptophyta; class Magnoliopsida; order Poales; family Poaceae; genus Triticum; species Triticum aestivum. The sequence goes on along the minus strand of NC_057798.1, from coordinate 661,537,490 downwards.
GAAATCTTGTTGTGCCGTGTAGTTTCCCATGCTTTGTATTCTTTCACTGCTGCTTTGTCTTGAACTGATATGATTTGAACCATGTCTCTATTTTGATTTGGCAAGACAATGCAGTGACCATAGGACATAGATATATGTTTGTTTGATGCTTTTATTATGTACTAGTACTTGGCAATAGAAGACTTGGTAGTTTAATCCTGTCCACCTTACTACTGAACTGGTTCACCGAAATGAGTTTCATATACTAGTACATGCTAAACTTGTTATGTGTCTGCTTGTTTCTTCTTTTAGAATGCTGACAGAATATTGGGGAAGAGTGCCTTATTAAGCAATGGTAAAGGAAGTAATGCAGATAAGGTTCAGGATAGTGACACATCCTTGTTGGTCTCCAACAAAGCTGATAAAACAGCTAAGGAAGACTATCTTGAAGACAGCGAGACAACCCCAAAGTCCTGTCTTGGTTTAGTGTTCGAGTTACTGGCCACTACCGCTTGCACAAGCTATTCAAACTCACTGTCTGAATCAGTTCGGTTTCTTGAGTCTCAACTACAAGCTGAAAGACATCGATCAGCTGTGCTGCGACAAGAAGCGGAAGGACTGCGGAAGTCCCTGGAGCATTCAGATGCATACTTTCTGGTGCAACAGCAAGCGTTGGAGGATTTTAGCGCCAAATAGGACAAAGCTAATCAGCTTGCTAAGCTTATTGCCAGCATGGTGGATACCCAGGATAACGTTTCTTGAGCTCTTCTGAAGTTGTTTCAGTTATGCTCTTGTTTTGCTGCCGCGTTTATTTTCACTGGTGGCCAATTTTGATGGCCATTGTATGTAATGTGCTACTTTGTTCCCTATATTTGCACTGGTGGCGAACTTTGATGCCCAGTGGATGTAGTATGTGTAATAGCGGTAATAGGCTAGCGTTAATTGCTTGCTTATTTATTTCCTTATTGTCTTGTTTTGTTGTTTGCTTGTAGTCACAATAGCCTATTTTTGGTAACTAGGCCAAAATAATCATGGCAACACACGGACTGTTGTAACCATGGGCCTCCTGCAGGCCGTATGATCCATGGGCCTTCTTCCGGCCGTAGGATCCATCAGCCTTCTATACGGGCCTTAGGGTCCATGGGCCTTCTACGGGCCATAGGGTCCATGGGCCTTCTACGGGCCTTAGGGTCCATGGGCCTTCTACGGGTCGTACGATCCATGGGCCTTCTACGGGCCGTACTATCCATGGGCCTCATACGGGCCATAGGATCCATGGGCCTTCTACGGGGCGTATCATCATTTAGCCAATCATGGGTTGTACTATTCATGGACCATAATGGGTTGTTAATAGGCCGTATTTGATAACTCTATGAAAACAACCCAACGGGTTTTTTGACATGAAAACGGCCCAACATATTAACGGCCCGCAAACAGGCCGACTGTAACGACGGGCTGAATTTGGCCCACAAGCAGAAAATGACAGTAACGGGCCGTATGTAACCGAATGCTGCAAATGAGCCCAAGAATCAATGGGCCCTGAGAAGGCCGAAAGATAACTTGGGCTGGAAACGGCCTAATGGAATAACGGGCCGTTAATGGGTATAACATGATACACTGTTCATTATGGGCCAGTTTCACCACGGGCCATTAATGGGCCAGGAGTTACAAAGGGCCTCATATGGGTTGAAAGAAGTCATGGGCCACACATGGGCCGGAAGTTAAAACGGGTTGGAATCATATTGGACGGCCCAGATGACACTACTGGGCCTAATTCGGATAGGGCGTAACGAGCCCTGGGTTAGCGGGCTGTAAATGGGCTATATGCGAACAGGCGGTTAACATGCTTTTCGTGGGCCGGGCCGCCACCTTTTGACCAAGTCAAACGGGCCGGCCTTTTCACAAGAATGGGCCTCTGTTGGGCCGTGCCATGTGTCGCCGTATCATAGGCGCCTTCGGTCCAATGAGCGGATGACATCTGTCCCAGCGGTGAGCCGACACGTGTTTCCTCCAGCCAATGATGATTTTACACGTGGAAAATTCCCACTGGTTGGGGCTGTTAACGGGTTATCGGATCCAAAACCTGACCCGATAGCTTAACGGCGTTCCGTTACGGTGGATGCCACGTGTCGGTCACCCTTGACGAAAGCACTTCTGTGACACACGATTTATCGTCGTGGAAGTGGGCACTTCCGTGATGATAATTTTGGTAATGTCATGGAACACTTCTACGACAGCACAGGTATGACTATCTAGATTCTGTCATAAATTTGTCATGGATGTACATGCATGACAAAAAACGCGACCTACTGTGACAAACACGTATCATCACGAAAGTGTATTTTTTTGTAGTGTAAGCATGAGAGTTTGTAGCATAACCAACAAATATGCCCTCATAAGCTCTAGCCTCAAATTTAGACAAACGAACATCTTTCTTGAGAATGAAACACTTACACCTGAACACCTGGAAGTACTTGAGGTTGGGCTTGTTACCGGTAAGTATTTCATAAGGAGTCTTGTTCCAGCCTTTGCGGAGATAGAGCCGATTGGAAGCATGACATGTAGTGTTGATGGCTTCAGCCCAAAAGTTGTATGGAGACTTGAAATCCGCCATCATGGTCCTTGCCGCATCCATCAACATCCGGTTCTTCCTCTCTGCGACACCATTTTGTTGAGGGGTATATGGTGCAGCATATTGATGCTTGATCCCCTCATCACTAAGAAACTCATCCAAGGTGTAGTTCTTGAACTCAGTGCCGTTGTCACTTCTTATTGTCAAGATCTTTGCATAATGTTGTCGTTGAGCTTCATTTGCAAAGTCGATGACGGTTTGTTGAGTTTCACTCTTCCTCTTGAAGAAATATACCCACGTGTATCTTGAATAATCATCCACAATCACCAAGCAATACTTTCTTCCCCAACACTATCAAAGGATGGAGGCCCAAAGAGGTCCATGTGAAGGAGCTCCAAGGGTCTCTTCGAGTAGATGATAGTCATGGGAGGGTGAGCCTTCTCATGAAGCTTTCCTTCAATACAAGCATTGCAAGCACGATCTTTGGCAAAACTGACATTTGTTAGTCCACGGACATGGTCCCCCTTGAGAAGACTTTGCAAAGATCTCATATTGACGTGGGCTAAACGGTGATGCCAAAGCCATCTCACATCAACTTTAGCCATTAGGCATGTCACGGTCTTAGTGGGTCGCTCCGAAAAGTTAATCACATAGAGACCGTTCTCGACATGCCCAACAAAGGCTACTTTAAGAGTCTTGCTCCACAAGAGGGCCATGGTATCAATATCAAAGAAAGTGGCAAAGCCCATGAGTGCAAGTTGATGAACAGAAAGTAAATTGTACGCAAGGGACTCAACAAGCATGACTTTCTCGATCGTTAGATCATGAGAAATGACAACCTTGCCAAGACCCAATACCTTAGAATATGAGGCATCACCGCACTCGACATTGGTGGGCATAGATGAGATCTTTTGCACGTCCACCACCAAGTCCTTGCTTCCGGTCATATGATTTGTTGCTCCATTACCGAGCAACCATGATCCCCCACCGGAAGCAAACACCTACAAGAGATTAATGCTTGGTTTTAGGTACCCATTTAGTAATGGGTCCTTTGATGTTAGTAACTAGGGTCTTAGGAACCCAAATAGACCATTCAATGTACTCATAAGGAGAACCAACAAATTTAGCATAAACATGCCCATCACTAGCACGGCACAACACATAAGAAGGGTGAAAGTCGACGGCTTTGTTGTAAGAGATGGCTTTGCCCTTTTTGGCATCACCACTCTTCGCACTGTTCTTCTTCTCCTTAGGAGCACCATCTCCCTCCTTCACAAAAGTTTGCTTAAGAGGGGGAGGTCGTTTGGTCTTGTCATTCTTCTTCTCGTTCTTCTTCTTATTCTTGGACTTGGGTGTGAACCCAACTCCCTCCTTGGCCACAACTTCCTTTTGATTGCTCAAAAGGTCATTTAGGTTCTTCTCACCTTGTATGCATGACACAAGGCCTTTCTCGAGTTGTTCCTTCAACTTGGCATTCTCCTCCACAAGATGCACATGCTCACAACATGGGTTAGTAGCATTTGCATTATCAATTAAGACCATATGAGGAAAGGTGGCCTTTTCCTTGGTTAGCTTAACTTGGAGTTGAGCATGAGACTCCTTGAGGTTTGGATGAGCACCCTTCAAGACCTTGTGGGCCTTGTCAAGTACATCAAACTCCTCCTTGAGTCTAGCATGATCAACCCCAAGTTTAGCCTTCTCAGAAGTTAGCACAAGAGACACAACAAGAGCATGGCCAAGATCTTTCTTTAACTTGGCATGGTCATCGTTGTGTGACTCTTCAAGATCCAAACGATGCCCACGCTCTTCCTCAAGAGCATTAGAGAGATCCGATATCTCATCGGCATAGTCACGACTATGACCTTCCATCTTAGAGATGGTTTCTTCATGAGCCTCAATCATGTCATTGGCTTCACCAAGTTGTTCCAAGAGAGCAACAAAGTGCTTCTTGGATTTTCCCTTGAGCTTACTCATAAAAGACTCAAATTCATTTACTTCTTCATTAGATCCCTCACTTTCATCAATGCCATCCGTCAAAGAGGGATTAGGAATGATGGTGGTTTTGATGTTGGGGGTTACCTTGTTGGTGGCTTTAGCCATGAGGCACTTGGCGGTGATGTTCTCGTTGGTTGAATCGAAGAGAGACATCCGGGGAGTTGTGTCAATGGCAACGGATGCCATGGCCATTGCTTCACTATCTTCATCATCATCGTCATCCTCACGGTATTCTTCTTGAACCACCAACCCTCGAGTAGGAGTCTTCTTGGTGAAGTTGTTCTTGTTGGGGAAGGACTTGGCTTTGTCTTTTCGGATGAGCTTGCCACCATTGTCTTCCTGCTTCTCGTAAGGACAATCCGCAACGAAATGGCTCACATTGCCACAGTTGTAACAAGTTCTTACTTGTTGCTTGCCCTTGAAGCCACTTGAGTTGTTCTTGTTGAAATTGGGCCTTGAGTTCTTCTTGCTCCAAAATTGCCTTGAAGCAAGAGCCATGTCCTCATGATAATCATATTTTGTATCTTCGGGATTGCTCTCCTCATCTTCCTCTTCTTCCTCTTCTTCCACAATAACCTTGGCCTTCAAGGCAAGGTTGGGCTTCTTTTCCCTTTGAGAGTGGAGCACCGCATTATCGGCGGTCTTGTCCAAGATGCTCATTGCAACGAACTCATCCAACACTTCACTTGAGGTCATGGAGTGGAAGTACGGTCTTTGATGAATGGCGGAGGACATGGCCTTGTTGTAGGGCATCCTGGCCTTGAGGAACTTGCGCTTGATCCAATTGTCATCCGTGTCCTTGCTTCCATGATCTCGGAGTGAGACGCGAGTTTGGTCACTCTCCGAAAGAGCTCACGAGGTTCGTCATCTTCTTTCATTGCAAACTCATCGGCTTCATCTTGCACCACTTCATAGTTGGAGCGTTGAATGCTTGCGCTTCCCTGATAAAGAGACACAACGCATTGCCATGCGTCTTTGTCCATGGCATGGGGTCGGAGATGAGGGAGATCTTCGGGGAGGATAGCATCTTGGATGATGAAGAGAGCATTCTCATTGAATTGATTATCCACTGCTTCTCTAGGGGTGAAGTTGCTTCGGTCATGTGGATAGAAATCTTCTTCAATGATTCTCCAAAGATTAGTATTCACATGATTTAAATGACGCTTGAAGCGATACACCCAAGAATCAAAATCCTCATTTTTCACAATCTTAGGAGGAGGGCCGGCATGATTTAAATGAGTAGAGGGAATCGGTCCTCCATAAGTTGGAGGTTCTACACGGGCAAAGATGCCGGTGCCATTTCTACCACTAGTAGAAGGGCCCTTCTCACTATTAGCTTCCCCCTTGTCGGAGTTAGAATCCGTCACCTTGTTAGTGGGATCCCCCACTTTCAATGGCGAGGTAGGTAGTTTAAGTCCTTCTAAGAATTGATTAAACATGCTTCAACCGTGGTTGTCATGGAGGTTTTCAATGTGTCCAAGGCAAATTGAATTCCTCACGGGACACCGCGGTTTCCCCATCACCCGTAGACGAGATTGGATTCACACCGGAGTGCTCCTCCTCCACACCGTCTACGATGTCAACCATACTCTTCGGACGACAAAGTCCTTAATGAAGAGACGAGGCTCTGATACCAATTGAAAGGATCGATATAGTTGACTAGAGGGGGGTGAATAGGCAACTAACAATTTTTAGCTTTTCTTTACCAAATTAAACTTTGCATCAAAGTAGGTTGTCTAGATAAGCAACTAGGTGAACAACCTATATGATGCACCACCAACAATCACACAAGTAAGCAAGGGATATAACACAAGTAAGCTTGCAAAAGTAAAGGAGCGAGGTAACCAAAAGTGGAGCCGGTGGAGACGAGGATGTGTTCCCGAAGTTCCTTCCTTTTGAGGGGAAGTACGTCTCCATTAGAGCGGTGTGGAGGCACAATGCTCCCCAAGAAGCCACTAGGGCCACCATATTCTCCTCACGCCCTCACACAATGCGATATGCCGTGATTCCACTATTGGTGCCCTTGAAGGCGGCAACCGAACATTTACAAACAAGGTTGGGGCAATCTCCACAACTTAATTGGAGGCTCCCAACGACACCACGAAGCTTCACCACAATGGACTATGGCTCCGAGGTGACCTCAACCGTCTAGGGTGCTCAAACACCCAAGAGTAACAAGATCCGCCAGGGATTAGAGGGGGGAATCAAATTTCTCTTGGTGGAAGTGTAGATAGGGGCCTTCTCAACCAACCCCAAGCAAATCAACAAGTTTGATTGGCTAGGGAGAGAGATTGGGCAAAAATGGAGCTTGGAGCAACAATGGAGCTTTTGGGGGAAGAGGTAGGTCAACTTTGGGGAAGAAGGCCCCTTTATATAGAGGGGGAACAATCCAACCGTTACCCCCCAAGCAGCCCCACAGAGAGCGGTACTACCGCTTGGGTGGGCGGTACTACCGCTGAGCCAGCGGTACTACCGTTGAGCCAGCGGTACTACCGCGCCACCTAGTGGTACTGCCGCGCACAAGAGGGGAGCAGGGACTAGGACCCAGTGCGGTACTACCGCGGTGGTAAGGGTGGTACTACCGCTTGGGAGCGGTACTACCGCCACTACTGTCGCGACTAGTGCCGCAGAACCCGACACGAGAAAATGAGGGCTCGACTCAAGGCGGTAGTGGCCCAGAGCCTCAGCGGTACTATGGCAGAATCCAGTAAGCGGTACTACCGCTGAGGAGCGGTACTACCGCTTGCTGTCTTCGGCGGTATTACTGCTGTGGCCCGCGGTACTACCGCTGGGGCCAGACAGAGAGAGCAGAGAGGGGAATGAGAGCTCCATCGAAGCGGGAAGGAACAGCGGGTGCAATAAGAATGTGTATGTGTTGATTCCACCCTAGCCATACCAAAGCGGATCCCCTCTTGATAGTACGGTGACTCCTACGCAACTAGTCCACCAACAGAAAAATGAAGGAGCTGCACCGTCTTGAATAAAACACCGAGGGGAGGGAATCGTCTCTTGCCAAAGGATGAATCTTTGAAAATCTCAACGCACACGATTAGTCTGCATAAGCATTGTCATCAATCACCAAAACACCTTGGGGAGAAATATGCCCTTACACCTGGGAACAAGAATCCCTGGTGCAACTTCGTTAGGAGGGAGTGCTCCATATCTGGTATCTTATTTAATTTCTCATCGTTGATGGTGGCTGTTTCCCGTAGGATGCAGCCTATTTGATTGCCGTAGCACATGCGGACTTCCGTAGGCTCTTTTGGCTCAAAATTGTCGAGGTCCACCTCCGTGACCACCAGTCTAGTAGTGTTGAGCTGGTTTGGGCACCGTATCCTCTTCGCTTTTGGTTCTACATCGGCTAATTCACCAGTCTCGGTGTCGGTGTCGGTCTCAACGCCGGTCTCGATGTCGGCCTCAGTCTCAGATGTGACAGGTGGGCACTACAACAACTGTTGCTCCTCGAGATAGTTCAAATAGACGTCTGCCGCCTCGTAGACGTTGCAATCAGAAGAACCTTGTCCTTCATCATTGCTAGCCATGTTTTCTATGATTAAATCTAATCAATTAATTCTAGACCAAATAAAATGAATAATGACATAAAAATGGCCTATGTTTTGCAGGAATGTTGATTCATTCCCGTTACGGCAAATCCCGGACACTCGATATGTTCTAGTTTGTAGCACAAGTCATGCCGAAATTCACGGAAAATTTCGGCATGAACTTTGCTAAAAAGTGGACAAACCGAGCGCCTAAACTTTGCCAAAACGGAAATTAATTAACATTCTGGCAAAACATAGGCCACTTGGAATCATTCCCTGCAAACAACGAAAGGCCACTTGGTCACAATGGAACCACTTCAATGTTGCATATAACAGGACCACTTAAGAATCTGTACATGAGCAACTATAGTACAGTAGATATACATGAGCAAACACTATTGAGGAATTTGCATATAACATGACCACTTCAAATTTGCATCTCCTAGTGTTTGACAATTGGAGAAAATCTACACAAATCTCATGCTCTCTCAAAAAATTTATATTTTTATATTGAATATTTTCTCTAAACTAAACCCTACTGCCCTAATTAACATCTAATTCAGAAACTAAATGTAGAAGAAAATTCAGTTAAGTACTAATAGAACAAAATTCAGTTAAGTACTTAACAAAATTCAGTTAAGTACTAATAAAGGAAAAGTTAGTTAAGTACTAATAGAACAAAATTCAGTTAACTACTAATTTCATTCATTTCGATCATTCATTTAACTTCACCTAATTAACCTACTGTACCACTACTAGCAGCACTACTAACCTAATTAACATAGTAAACCCCCACTACCCTAACTAAAAAATATCTAATTAACATCTACTAGTACCACTACAACCCTAACCTAATTAACATCTACTAGTACCATTATATGCTACTAGCAGCACTGCTGCAACATTTTCTTCATTTTGTTCTTTTAAAAAACATCTATGAAAGAAAAAACCATAATTATACCCTACTGCCCTAGTTAAACCCTACTACTCTAACTAAACTTTTGCTCTAAACCCTACTGCCCTAACTAAAATTTTGCTCTAAACAAAATTGTTGCTCTAACCTAGCCAACCTAATTAATCTAGATAGTTAACCTACTGGACTTGTATCACTAATAGAAATTTATATTTTTATATTGATTTTTTTCTCTAAACTAAACCCTACTGCCCTAATTAACATCTAGTTAAGCCCTACTGCCCTAACTTTTCTAGTTAAACCCTACTGCCCTTATTAACATCTAGTTAAGTCCTACTGTTCTAACCTTTCTAGTTAAACCTTACTGCCCTAACCCTACTCCCCTAGTACTTAAGCAACTATACAACCCTAAAATATATTTAGTTAACTACTTCAGCATATACAAATTTATCCTAAAAATTATATTTAGTTAACTACATTGGGTGCACAACAACTATACAACTACTTAAGCATCTACAAGTACTACCTAATTTGATGAACCCTAACTAATTAGATGAACCCTAGCTAATTTGATGAACCCTAAAATTTGATGAACCTTAGGAACCCTAGCTAGGCAGAGGTAGGGGAGGAGGAGGAGGAGGTGTAGGCGTGCTCACCTCGGGCGCCGACGGAGTTAGGGAGCAGGAGGAGGCAGAGCGGCCGAGGGAGGGGGCGCGCGGCGTTGAGGTCGGGGTCGGGGTCAGAGGGTACCAGACGACGACGGAGGGAAGCAGACGGCGTGCGAAGGGCGACGACAGCGACAACTGTGGGGATTTGGGGGAGAAGTGGCCCGGGGGGGACCGCGCGGGGGTTAAGTCAAACGTAGCGGTAGCGCTGGTCGAGAAAAGCGCTATAGCTAAGTTAGCTATAGCGCTGGTACAAAAAACACACTACTGCTATATGAAGTAGCTATAGTGCTTGTTGGGTACAGACGCTACTGCTATGCATTTCTCCTTTAATTTTCTTTTTTTATTTTTCTTTACATTTTCTTTTTTCCTTTCTTCTTTTTCTATTTCTTTCATTTTCTATTTGTTTTTCATTTTATTCTATTTTCATTAGCAGTAGTGCTGTCCACAGAAACGCGCTGCTACAACGATCTTAGCGGCACGTGTTTTGCCCAACAATGCTACTACTATTTCTAGCCTGCCGGCAATAGTGTGGGTATTATATAGTAGTAGCGCTCTTTCATCCTGACGCGCTACTGCTATGTAGATACCAGTAACAATGCACTACTGCTAAGTAATAGTAGGGCTTCTTTTTAATAAGTGCTACTGATAAGTTTCTGTGTATAAGGTTGTCCCTAATAGTGATACTTGCCACGATGTGTGTCTCTCTGTGCGTGCGTGTGTGTGAATTCCATTTTGAAGAGTAGAAATCGAGTTTGATTCTTTGATCATGAAAACTTCTGAGTAAAATCCCATTGATTACAAAGTTTGGCTGTTGACCATGAATTTTATTTGCAGAGTAGAAACCCCTCGACTAAAAATTCGACTGGCCTTGATATTCAATTTGAATATCCATCCCTCGGTTAACTAAGATACACACACAGAACACACTATGGATTGGGCTTACTGATCAACGGTGATTTCTGCGGGATTCATCATTTTCTCTGTCTGGTTCACTTGGACTATCTTCACCCGCCAAAAAAAAGGTTAATTTGGGCTATCTGGAAACATTCGCAGAAAAAAAAGGACTAATCCGACTACACACCTGCACACAACCAGATGCGCACCACCTGATTTAAACAATAAATTAGTATTTTGCATCATCAACCATACAAAAGTTCATCATGTCCTGGTGTTTGGTGATTTGTGAGACTCCACTTTTTGCTAAAAACAAAGTTTTTTGTTGGATCAAAAGCAAACACAAATGATAAGTGCCATATGTGTGACACGAAGTAACACCGCGATGACATTTTTTACAACTAAATTACCATTAAAAAAACCCAAAAAAACTGAAGCAATTCCGCCCCGATGTTTCTTGATGGCAATTTTAGTTATCCGGGATGACAACTTTAGTTGTGAAGCATGACAACTTTCTATTTGGATGGCAAGTTCTTGTTTTTTCGAGGGTCTGCTTTTTTTTTGGATGGCAACTTTAGTGTAGAAAACATCAGGGTGGTGTTACTTCATGCCACACGTGTGACACTTATCAGATTGAAAAATGAAGTAGTAGGAGTACCAAGTTAAGTGTGAGCAAACAGTGATCCCAGCGGCAGAGGGAGTATATGCACAAGACGGCCCAATGTAACGCATGCAGCGAGGCCTGGTGGCAATTCGGCCCGCTGAAACATACGAGAGCAGCTCAGCCGAGTGGTCACCCTAAAAAAAACTCAGCCAAGTGGCACATAAACAGAAAATCAAACAAGTGGCTCATAAACATCACATGACGCAGGAGGTTGTAGGAACACACTCAAACATCACATGACTAGTAGTAATACTTACTCCCTCCGTCCGGAAATACTTGTCATCATAATGGATAAAAGAGGATGTATCTAGATGTATTTTAATTCTAGATACATATTTTTTTATCCATTTTGATGACAAGTATTTTCGGACGGAGGGAGTACTATACTACTCTACTACTACTTGGTAAGATCTACGAGTCTGATGTTCATTGTTCGTTGCAGCAGCAAAAGTACAGTAAATACAAGAGAAGACATCTTGAAGAAGTGGCAGCTCCAACTACGAAAAGCCAGGCCAAATATGTATTTTAGTCCTACAGAAGTAAATCATATAGTCTTTGTTAGAGAGCACATATAATTTGGTTACCATAAATGGAGAAGATATCATGTTATGCACAATTACCACTTGTTCAGGTTATAATCTTCCTTCGAAGTATCTCTTATACTCTCCTGTGCATTCTTGAGGAAAAAAAATACATTACCAAATATGTACAGATTTAAGTGCAATGAGAGCACACATATAACTTGGTTGCCATAAACAGAGAAGATATCAAATTAGGCGCAATTACAAACAAATATTAGGATAGTATACCTCAGTAATCACTCCTATAGGTTTGACAATGTCTATCTTCTTTCTGATATACCCATCATAGAATATGGGTTTTATCCTCTGAATAAATAAATGATTTTCGCTTAGCATAATAGTATCTTTGAAATAGGCATGTACTCCCTCCGTCCCGAATTAATTGTCTTCGATTTGTCTAGATACGGATATATCTAGACACGCTTTAGTGTTATAGGTACGTCCGTATCCTGACACATCAAAGACAACTAATTTGGGACCGAGGTAATATATAGCAAGGTGCAATTTCATTCAAACACATTACCAGCTTTTTAACTGCCTCTGCAATCAACGCATGAGCTTCATCCACTGGTACCTAAGGCAGTCAGATGTGAAATAAAATCAAATATAAGAACATATAATCCACTGGATCGATCCCACATGCATATCATAGTACTTACTTCCTTGGTAATGCCTGCCCCTGCCGTGCAACGAAGAAACTGAAAAGATAGAGGAAAGAAGAAAAGGAGATAAGCATGCATGTTACGAATTCTAAACTTGAAAATTGTCAGTGAAGAAGAGCCTACCGCCGTTTTCATCACGGAACAGTCATCCTCTATGGCATATTTTATGCTCTCTTGCAGTGAAGGGCACTTGTTCAACTCATAGACTTGCTTCAAAGCATCTCTGAAACTCTTCTGTGCATTGTTGAGGAAAAAAAGTACATTGCCAAGCATATTCAGAGTTTATTAACACCAGGAATTAATCAGAATTACATGGATAATCAACACATGTGCAGAAGAATGGGTTACAGTGCCAAATGTTAACCTTTTGTTGAGTGACCCGCTTCCAAATATCAAAATAGAGATCATCGGACCCATTACACCAAGTAGCCTCGAAGCTCATGTAAGTAAAACAATCCTGCATCAAAAGAACGGAACTGTCAGATGCAAACCACAAAAAAAAAACTAGTGATTATGATAGGGATCATACATCGAAGCCAATACGAGCTAAATATGGTGTGATATTGGAAAAGCGAGTGGCGATCTTAGTTGCTTGATAAATTCCTCTTGTCCGAATCTTGTTTACCTAAAGAACAGAGGAATTACCATGGTGGTGCAGCACATACAGAAACATTGTCATTCATTATTTTTGTGTGGTCATGCACTTGCAGTACGAGATGAAAACTTCCTCGGTAGACAATCTTTCAACCACTGTATCAATAAAAATTAAAAAAAAGAAGGTTGTGAGTCCCCTAGCAAAAATCCAATCACTGCAGGAAGGCTAGTCTTGCTTGACTTTATGATGTATACCTCAAGTTCCCTTAATAATGTTTCAAAGTACTTGATGTATTCAAGTTGCACCTCGTAGCTATGAAAGTAACTTCTGTACGCACCCCAGAAAGCATACTCACCATGACCCTACATCAAAATGAAGGTAAAAAGGAACACATGGTTTAGAATGTCTATTAGAATGACAAATATAACATGACATAATGTAAATGGCAAGGAGTGAAAAAAAACAAGGGTTTGATAAAGGGCTAATAAAAACGTGCTAGTATATATTCATAAAATTAAATAAATCTATTGGTTCCTTTTAAATAAACTACCATTTCTAACAGGAAAAAAATGCATATAACTACTTTACTGAAAGAATGATGGAACTCTATGAAGGCAAAAATGGAAAGAAAAATATCCTTGATTGGCACTATGTTAAAGTAGTCAGTTGATCAGTTTTCAGAGACCGATAATTTGATCATCTACATTTTCCAGCATATAATATTATGAAATTTTCATCCAAGAAGACAATTAGCACTCTGTAGATGTATCATGAACTCATCAATAAATTGTTCTGTAATCTAGATCCTTCAATAAGTAAACACATAACTTTTCAACCCTTTTTTGGATACAGACCACAGAGTCTCATTTGTGTATATAGCATGGTTTTGAAATTCAGACAAATGGTCCTAACTAGCCATACTAACGCAATGGAACACCAAAGGCAATTAAATGATCACACAAACACTGTGATCAAATTATATACGTACATGATCATGAGGAACTAGACGCTGGTAGTCATTCAGGCCAGCAGGCAGATCAGGGTCGAAGAACCAGTCTAATACACCTTTTCTCTCAAAGAAGCTAAAATATTGCATCTCCACGAGGAAATCTTTAGGAAACTCGTCCTTGTCAAGAAGATCCATTGGGCACTCCATCAGTTCAAGACGGCACAACTCATTCTTGGACTCCTTATTTAACAACTGTAGGAAATGATATCACCATTGGATCAAATTAGATAAGGATGTGAGTTTAAAGAAACCAGCATAAGTAGGATAGAACAAGTAGCATAAAGTTGCAAGGAACGCAGATGTACAGATTGAACAGCATTTAATAGATGACTGGAAAATAGAGGCATGGATGGATGGAACCTTGTAGGATCTGATGCGATACACCGCATGACGGAGGTCCATGCGAAATCGAGCCATAAGGTCGAGTTTATTTTTAATATCAACACGGGGGTCGAGAGGCAGCTGCTCCAAGTATCCATAGTACTCCTCAAAGCTGATATCCTCTCCCAAGCCCAATTTGTTCAGCTTCTGAATTATTTCGCCCACGTCTTCTCTCTGTTTCTGGATAGCAGCGGTGTTGCCCTGGTCATGGGCAACCATGGGACAAGTGGTGCAGGAACTCGTTCTTTTTTTGAGTTGTGCAGTGGTTCTTTTCGTTGGAAAAGATGCATTGCTTTTCGTGTGCTTCTTCTCTCCGGCAAGTCGTGCTTCGGTCTTGACTGGCCGCTGGATACCCTGCGTACGTCGGCGGAGCTGATCAGGGGGGCACGTCTTCTCCATTGCATTATGCTTCTGTGGAATCAAGCCTGTATCCACCTTCTCCCTTTGCTTCTGAGACATACATGCTTCAGTCTTGACAGGCCGCTTGATACCCTGCATCTGTCGGCGGAGCTGATCAGGAGGGCACATCTTCTCCATTGCATTATGCTTTTGTGGAATTGAGCCTGTATCCACCTTCTCCCTTAGCTTCTGAGACAAACGTGTTTCAGTCTTGACAGGCCGATTTATACCCTGTGTACGTCCGTGGAGCCGATCAGGGGGGCACGTTGTCTCCTTTGCACTATGCCTCTGTGGAGTCGAGACTGTATCCACCTTCTCTGTTCGCTTCTGAGACATCTCTCCAGCCAGAGGTGATTCACCTTTGACAGGCCGATTGATACCCTGTGTACGTCCGGGGAGCTGATCACGGGGGCACGTCTTCTCCTTCGCATTATGCATCTGCAGAATCGAGCCTGCATCCACCTTCTCCCTTCGCTTCTGCAACATATCTCCACGCAAGCCCATAACCGGCGACGGCGACCTCGCCTTTTCAAGGTGCTTCTGTGGCACCTCACGGCTTGAGCGTCTGTCTATTCGACCCCCTTCCCTTCGTCAATGCTCTCGTCTACAAAGATATTCAAAGAATCTCGTTCTATCCTTGCAGCGCATCTGCCCAAACCCTAGCCAACAATTAATGGAGGTAAACAAACAAAATCCAAACCGGTAATGCTATAAATAAAGACATAAAAAAACAATTGGGGTAATAATGTCACGGAGGGGTACCGGCGGCTCAGGGTGCAAGCGGCGCGGGCTGCCCGCCAATCCCGCAACGCCGCCCCGCTAAACACATCATAAGTGGGCTCCCGCTGCTGTAGGCAAAAGTCAAGCGGGTTTATGCAGATGTCCGGCGGCGTCCGCAATTTGCCCGCGTACATACACATTTATACTCATCTAAAAAAGCATACACATTTACACTCACCCAACACCAGCTCGTGGCTCATGCGGATGCGGCCCCCTCACCTGAACTTGGCCACGATAGATGATGATGATCTGCCCCGGCGCGATCCGCTTCGCCACGGGGCCCGGCGACTCCGGCAGCGCCACCGCGAATGTGCTCAGCGCCACCACGGCCGACATGGCCAGCACCGACTCGGTGGCGCCTGTGCGGTGCGCCAGCCACAGCGCCAGGACGGAGGGGACAGGGCCGTCTCCAGGAATTCGAGGCCCCGGGACAAAATATAAAATGTGGCCCTAAAATTATATATAAAAATCTTATAATTCAAGAACTATCACAAAAAATTACATCATAACTATCTAAGGAACCTCGAAAGCATAAGTTGTTTGGCTCGATTACATAGTGTATGTAGAACTGAAACTCAACGCTCAACGATCGTAAAAAATAGATAAAATAAGAAAAAGTACAATTAATAACACAGAGACATAAAAGGGTAACAAATCAGTAGTTTTCTTCATCTGCGCCTTGCATATGTGTAGACACTCCTATATCGGACACGGATGTAAAGATATCTTCATCTTGTTTTTCTACAACTTGAAATGAAATTGAAATAAAAATGGTTCAATTTGAGTTCAATGGATGATACACGGTTCTTTTTCAAATCAATTTCAGTTCAATGTTCAAATGCATCACTTTTAAAAGCAACACATACAACATCGATTTAGAAATCTAGACATACAAAATGGCAGTTCAAATACGTCTATTATTTTCTGCCTGTCTCAGTCCAAAAAAATTACCCGGGGATCGGTAGCCCAGTCCACCTGTGCCTGAGTTTCTTGGCTTTAGAGGCGCAACCAGTCCTAAGAGTAGCGGATGCAGCCGCACGAGCCAGCATCCGTCATCAGAACGGCGGCTAGCAGGCGGGGCTGGACTGGGGAAGAGCAGCGGACGCCGGTGAATTGCAGCAGACCAGCAGCCAACGACTCATCGCTTCGTCGCACGGGAGAAGGCGAGAGGTGGCGCGAGCGTACGGTAGGGAGGGCCGCGTTCCTAGGGCTCGAGGCTGCAGCAGGCGTTCCCCGAGATTGCAGGGAATAGCATCGACTCGTGCGGTTTACACACAGACGGACGTGCGGGCCAAAACTGAAGCTGTTTTCCCCGGTTTTTCCTCCGCTGGGGGCCCCATGATTTTGGGGGCCCTGTGCGGTCGCCCATCTTGGCTGCCCTCATCGACGGGCCTGGGAGGGGATGGCGCCCATGACGGTGGCGTGGAGTGCGCTGGCCGCGGCGCACAGGGCGGTGCCGACGGTGGCGTCCGTGACGATGATGACCGTCACAACGTAGGAGAAGGCGGGGAAGGTGAGGTGGCGCTTGAGGGCCGGCGGCGCGTAGACGGACACGACGCCCACGATGGTGCAGGCCAGGATGGCGTGGAGCCGGACGCGAGGGACGGCCGCCAGCGCCGGCTCATGCTGGTGGGCGACGACCGCTCCACCGCGCTCACGTTGTTTTTTTTTTTTTACATGTTAATACGTGTCTCATTCATATCATAAAGATTAAAGTACGAGTCATGTAAGGACCGACATGACAAAACTAAAAAGCTAGTAGAACATCTCTGAGCTTGACACCAACGCCCATCACCTGCCTCCGGCACCACGACAGCAGCCACCGAAGAAAAGAATGATGGATCACCTCCTCACCCGAGCTCGACGCGGCTCCATCGCTGATATGCAGCTTTGCGGACCTCCAAGGTGGCTCACCAAAAGTGAAGCTCTTACCGTTGAACGAATCAGACCGGGGCAACACCCCGGACACGCCATCAAACTTCAGATCTGGCACCCCACCGCGACTAAGACGTCGTAGAAGGAAACTATACCTGCCATCCACGAACCACGAACCCAGCACATGTTCCGTCTTCCAGATGTCGTCGATGCAGACCACAATCTGCATCCGCTCCTGGACTACCTCCCAAGCTCCGAACCGACGCTGGAGCAAACGCCGTCGCAACGGCTGAGCCCGAGGACACAGGTCCACCACGAGGATGCCGCCGTCGCCACGCCATCCTTGCTTGAACAGACTGGTTTCCAAATCCATCCCCAACCATAGGACCGATGGCCTTGTCAAGGAAGGATCTGAAGGATCTTTATTCAGCGTTGTCATCATCGCCACCGAAACAAAGACGATGAACAACCTAAAAATCTAAACTACAAGAGAGTAAAAACGATCCACACGCGTGGATCCGGTGACCCCCCCTCACGACCGACGACCGATGTCGCCGGCGGAGGGGAGCCGCCGGAGGACGGCGCTGGAAGATTGGGTCTCCTGGCGACGACTAGGGTTCTAGCGCCAGGGAAAGGAGGAAAAGATCCAGCTGCTAATTGAAACCGGAAGGAATTCCGCGCTCACGTTGTTGTTGTTCTTGTTGGCTGCGGCCTATGGTCGTCGACTCGATCACGCCTGCAAATACCAAATATTTCTCACGCATGCATGTGTATCAGCTCGTATTAATCGGCGATTTTTTTTTGTGTTTTGAGGGTGTTGGCAAAAATCTTCGAAAATGTTAACGCCCACACGTGTGGGCGTTTACACATCACGCACACGCCTCCATCACCACTCATTTTGCCACGTATGAATAGATGACATCATGGTTTTTGGCTTAAAAATGTTGTATCTCCTAAATAAAAAAGCAAACTAAAAATCCGTTTTCACCATTAAATCCATCTCGACAAGATCTTCAAAACTAGACCCCATGTTGATATGTTTCGACGAATTTTTTTTGCCAGAAGTTGCCACGATGTTTACACTGCAGTTGCCATAGGGCTTAAACTAAAGTTGTCATGTGGCAATTTTAGTTTGTAGATCATGGCAATTTTAGTATTTTGATGATGACAACTCCAGTACTTTGACCATGAAAATTATTTTTTGTATGAACCATGGCAATTTTACGTGCATGTATCATGGCAATTTTAGTTTATGGTTCATGGCAAGTCTAGTTTCTTAATTCCCCATTTTATAAATGTTAAAATTTACTTTTAAATGTAGAAGAAAATAGCTGAAACATATCAGGCAACTTCAGTGTAAACATCGTGGCAATTCATATGCAATAGACATGGCAACTTTTAATCCAATTTTTTTTTCATCAAAACATATCAACATGGGATCTAGTTTCGAAGATCTCATCGCGAGGGATTTAATGGTGAAAACGGATTTTCAATCGGATTTTTCGTTTAAGAGATAAAACATTTTAAAAACTGAAAATCCAAAAAGATTCCTGCATGCATGCATGCGATGACGTGGCAAACTGTTTACATTAGAGACGTGTGGTGCGTCTCCCTTCCTGCCACACGTGTGGCAGTTAGCGCGACCCAAAATCTTTGATACATGCATATAGTTGGTGGCCTGGCGGCGTCACGGCGGCCTGCGTATCCCGCATCTCACGACCCGCGTCTCCCGCATGGCCCCTCACGGGTTAAAGCGCGGGATGCGGGCTGCCCGCAACCCGTCCCATTTGCACCCTGACCGGCGGCGTTATTGCCGGCGACCCAATGCGTGGGAGTGGCAAGAGAGCTTTCCCTCGTCGGATGAAGGGCCGCGGTGGCCACGGCGGAGGTGGCTACCGGAGATAACGGATCAATCTGGGATGAGCAAGGGAAACAAGACGGGAGGCGGCGGCCGGTTGGGGCCTTGGGGGCACAACAACGAATAGGGGGAAGGGGAGTACAGTGCACATCAGCGTTCACAGTACTCCCCCACACATGTGCCGTCTCCACCCCACGATCGTCCGGTTGTGAACCGCGGAGCAAAAGTTTTGACCTCTCCCTCACACATGCGCCGTCTCCATCCCACGATGCATTATCACCAGTGTTGCTTTCGGTGACTAGCCATCGTATTCGCCGACACCCCATTGCCTCCTTTCACCCTCGCCGCCCTCCTGCCCCGCTCCAAACCAATCATCGGTCGTTGTCGTTGCCGGAATCGAGCTCAAACACCACCGCCGCATCGATCCCGTCACTGGAAAGAGGCTCATATCTTCTTTCTCTGAGCCTCTCCGTCCACTGTTGGCCATCTCAAAAGCCCTGTCGGCCGCTTGTATCTTCTCAATGTTGCAAGCCGGCCGTGACACCTCCGCCGCCTTTCAAGTGTTCGACAATTTGCCTAGGTGAGTTAGTTTGTGCTTTTACAGCTCATTTTGTCCTTTGTCAATTGAATTGAACCGAGTCATTAGTCAAGATAAATAGATTAAGAGAGATGATCTTCGAGGACTCTTCATCGTCGGAGGAGGAAGAAGACGATAAGGACTTCCAAATGGCCAATGGCATGACCTTCAATGATCATTTTCAGCGGCTCAGGAGAGGATCACAATTCGTTCGTATACACCTCAACCGTGATAGAGCGGATGGCCATGCAAAGATCATGAGAGGCTATTTCGGCCCCAATCAAACCTATCCGTAGAACGGGAGAAGTATTTTTGCCAGAGATTTCGGATGCACACAAGTTTATTTCTCACCATTGCAAAAGCCGTGGAGAGGCATGATGATTAGTTCAAACTCAAAAGGAGTGCATCTGGAGAGATAAGTGTGAGTCCTTTCATGAAGTGTATTGCGACTGTTCGAGTGCTCGCCTACAGGTGTTCGGCCAACGCCATTTGGCGACTATGTCCGCATTGGAGAAGATGCAATCTTGGAGACTATTTGAAGGTACACAAAAGCCATTACTGATATCTTTGGGTCAGAGTACTTCAGGGCACCCAACGATGAAGATACCGAAAGGCTGTTGGGATTGAGTGAAGGTTCAGTTGACTACATGCACTGGAAAGGTCAGTACAAAGGCCACTGCAACGATCCAACAATCATTCTTGAGGTTGTTTCATCGGAGGATTTATGGATTTGGCATTCATTTTTAGTATTGTCTGGCTCTCATAATGACCTGACTGTGCTACCGAGTTCGCAACTGTTTGCTATGCTTGTTGTCGGAGATGCTCCTCCTTGAAAGTATGTTGTCAATGGCGGTGAGTACATGATAGGAAACTATCCTGCAGATGGCGTCTATCCTCCATGGGCCACATTTGTAAAGACAATCATGCGTCCTAAGGTAACTAGAGGTCTCACTTTGCAGTGCATCAAGAGTTGACAAGGAAGGTTGTGATGAGAGCTTTTAGTGTGCTTTAGAAATGATTTGCCATCATCCGTGGCCCTGCTGAGCAGTGGAACTCCAAGGCCCTATGACAAATCATGACATGTTGCAGCATCTTGCATAACATGATCATTGAAAATAAGAGAGGCACACCTGAGAACTTTGGCTACATCTCCAATGGGAATCCTGTTGAGCAGGAGCACAATGCAAACATGATATAAAGATTCCTCACAGCACACCGCAACATCGAGAACCAAGAAGTTCATACCGAACTCCATGATGATCTTGTTGAGCATCAGTGGCACCTCCATAGCACTTCATAGTTGTGCTTTTATCATGCTCTTTACTTCATTTGACCTCTTCTATATGTTTGAATCTGAATAATATGGTTTCTAAATTTGAATAATTTGGTTCCTAATTTGAATTTGTAATATTCGTGAATTGTGTGAACCTTGATTATTATGTTTGGATTTAATATGTGAGCAAATATGTAGTTGGAATGTACTATGTAAACTAAAATTAGAAAGATCTTGGCAAAAAAAAATTTTTACTCTATTAAATTTAAGGGATCGGTTAGGAATGACACTTGTTTAGAGGAGCAAATATACTCCTCTATCGTATCTTCTCTAAATTATAGGGGATTGATTAGAGATGCCCTTAGTAGAGTAGAAGAACTAGGGCATATATATTCACCTTGGTTGCCAAATATTAATATATTCAAAATATCATGTCAAAAATATATTCAAAATATGATCACTCACTACTAGGGAAAAGCCTAGCAGCATCGCGAGTTTTGGGCCTCTCAGTAGCGCGGGGACCGGCGCTACTAATAAGGCGCTACAGCTAACGTATAGCAGTAGCGCCTGTTGTCCCACGCTACTCCTATACATGAATAGCTGTAGCGCTTTTTAGAAAAGGGCGCTGCTGATATTATCTGCAGCGCTGTTTACAGGGAAGCGCTACTGGTAAGGCGGCGCTACTGCTAAATCCCCCCCCCCCCTCGCTACTACTAGTTTTATTAGTTTTTTTCCCTGCATATTTGTTTTGTATTTGTTTTGTATTTGAATAGGCTTTATACAATAATCTTTAGCATATCATACACATACAAATGTAATCATAGCATATACATACAATTAGTCTCATCAAATCATGTCATCATCATAATCATCATCCAACACAAAGTGGTCTCTCGTCATCATTTCGAAAATAGCGATACAAGTCTCGATTACTTGCAAATACATCGTCATCCATCTAAATAATGATATACGCAAGAAGAGCTATCACTTTGAGTACATGAGTTTGTATCCCTCTCTCGCATTAGCGTGAACCTAAACTAACTACTGCCTGTCGCTCGGAAACCGGAAACCGGTACACCTGGGCCAGACACTCCGGCCACTTGTCGTATATATACTCCAGGCGTAGCACTTATTTGCCATCTATGATCTATGCACCTGCATCGTCACATGAGTCGATGATATGCAACATATATAGTTGAGCAACAGAAAGAGACAGACTTGGCAAAAATAGAAACAACATATCATAAGCATAAATAATAAATTTCATCGTACCCAAAATGCCTAACTAAAGTGATTTTTGCTAGTCGAGGAGGAAGACGGTTTAATTACATCACAAATAAAGTTTCACCGTGCATAACTCGAAGTTTTGTCATACAGAAAGTATGGACTAAACGGACACATTGTCATATATTGATAATCACTCCACCATGTCGTGCCATCCATCCATGTCAGGGAGATAGTCCTCGAGCTTAGTGAAAGGCTTCATGTCGAGATGCTGAGAGATTATCCATGTTCGGACGTCTTCCCGCGACATTTGTCCTTCTGCGTAGAACATCCCTGTTTTTCCAACGACCTCCTTCATGATGATTTGGGCAAGTTCGCGTTGGATGTTATAGAACTCAGCTCGAAGTCGATGATCCTCGATATCTCCTATGTCCTTTGCCCATTGCAGAATATGGGCATGGCCAGATCTAGGTGACATGCGAAAGTTCTAGTGATCCCGTCTGTACTCCAGCATGTGGTGTAGGACATAGAATCCATCATTAAGAGAATCGTTCGGTTGCTGGATGCAGCAGAAGTCGGTCTTATGGCTGAAGGCGACCCTGCCGCCCCTTCTCTTCTTGTCCCTAACCTGTCCACCCCTTGCTTGGTAGTAAAACATAGCACTGTCGAGAACATCTTTGATGTGGGTGTAATCCTTTTTGTGAATGTTCTTCAACGAGTCCAAGTAAAGAGCGTGGGAGAATCAGGGGTAGAAGATGATGAGGACGGCGCACCCGCCGCTGCGCAAAATAAGTACACCTCAAATTAATTAGCCTCCACCGTGCAAATGAATTATTGAAATCGAAGGAAGGATAGCAGCGCGGATGACTTACACGGGATGATAAGGCACGAAAATCGCCTCCTTGTCCTTATTGGCGAGCATGAAACTGACGATGTAATCCCTCGCGTATTCACCGTGCTTTGCGCAGACTCCCAAGAAGCCCTCGTGCATGTAGTACGGGTCGGCGACACAGATATGAGATATCCGCTCAACCCCGGTGATGTAGTTCATGTGCAAGGCATAAAGGCGGACAAACATAAAATCCAGCTTCTTCACGTGAAACATGTCGAATATGTAATCGAATCGGAGGAAGAACTTATCCGCGGGGAAGCTGTTAACGTACGACATTTGCCGCGGAACATTAACCACATAGAGTGGGTATCCTGGATTTTTCGAGGCGATGAGGCCTTTCTCTACCCGCAGCACATCGTCATGAAGTCTCCTTAGATCACCGAATCTGGCCCGTAGCGCTGTTGCAGGTAGGATTGGTTAACCGGGGATATGCCATTTATCCGCATCGGGGATATCTATACGGTCCTGAAGCCGAAGCTGCTGAGGCGGCTGGATCATAGAATTAGCTTTTTTGCCTTTCCTCGCTCTCTTCCTAGACTTCTTTACTACCGGAAGGTCGTCCATAATACGTTGAGACGGTAATTCAGGCACCGACTCATGATGCTCAAACCTTGAGGAGGCGCCAGTATAGACATACTGTTCAGCGCCATCGTCATCCTCATCATCATCCATTGCGACGTCATCAGCGACTAATGGAGCCTCCTCCTTACCCCGTCTGCTATCACCCAACCCGACAGCCGACGCTAATTGGGTAGGTGGGGTGTTGATGTTCATACCTTGCTGAGGCTACATGCTCGTGGGTGTGCTCCCGGCCGCCTCCAAACGAAGCAGACTCTTTGGCCACAACAGGACCCATCCATTGCAACAATCACCAAGCCGCCGCAGGGTCTCGTCGTCATCCCCCACTAGTATTAGAGGAGGCAAATTCTCGTGGCCCGGTTTGACACTGGCCACGGAAACCTTGAAGACGTTTAGGGGTATCGGCCGGCTGTGGAACAATGGTTCCTTCGGCTCCATTATCGTCGCCGATGGTGTACAATATGGTGCACGGGGTTTCGTCGGCCTGCAAAGAAAAGTCTATGACGTGAGACATCCGAAAGTCAACGAAAACGGGAGATTATACATTTATATTGAAGGGGGCCGGTGTGACAGATACCGTGAGGGCGTCGAGCTCAGCCAAAGACGAGGCACCACCGAGCACGTCCGGTGCGGGAGCAGGTGTGGGAGCCGGCGCGGGAGCCGGTGCGGGAGCCGGTGCAGGAGTAGGTGCGGGAGCCGGTGCGGGAGACGGTGCACGAGCAGGTGCGGGAGCCGGTGCAGGAGCAGGTGCGGGAGCCGGTGCAGGAGCAGGTGCGGGAGCCAGTGCAGGAGCAGGTGCGGGAGCCGGTGCAAGAGCAGGTGCGGGAGCCGGTGCGGGAGCAGGTGCTGGTGCAACGCTAGGTGAGCTGCTCCCCAAGAAGTCAGCAAGGGGAAAGTCCTCTGCATTTTTTTCTGGATTTTGCCTTGTCCAAGTGAAAACGCCCATCACCAAGGAAGTAGACAAATCTGCAACCACATGTTTTGCGGCAGCTACCGCTGTTGCGACTGTCTGAGATGATTTCTTCTCAACCGCAATCTCAACCTTCTTGTCGATGTTTTCTTCAGTTAACCTCCGTCTTTCCTCTCTCTCCTCCGTGGTCTCACGGTAGTACTTCTTCCACGTGGCGCCGTCTCCGACACCGTGCACGCGTCCATACGACGGTCGAGTATCCACCGGTTGTCATTTCAATATGTTCAACGCCCGGTTGAATGGAGTGTCCCACTTGGGCCTCGCCAATGCCTCAGACGGCGAGTCGCTTTCGGCCGCAATCCGGTGCTGCTCTCTCTACAAAAGGCACAAGGATCGTTTACAAATATGACTAACGTGTGCAGTAGAATTGATCAGAAACTAAAATTACCAGCAGTCTCATGAACTCTGTAATGACCGGTGTTGTCTCGTAAACCTTCTTCACTGGGTCCCAACGGTGCCGGGCCCTCAGGACGTCACGCTCCTATGGGACGGTGAAATCCGCCAAGGGGTCTGGGATGCCCTGACTCGCGGCTTCCGCGTCCTCCTTGGCCCATTTGGACCTCTTTCCGCCGTAACCACGGCTTCCGAGGTGGTGGCTCCCAATGTTCCTCTCTTGAAGCCCCTTCATGTACTTATACTTTTTTTTGGCAGCTTCGGCCTCGCAAGCCTCCTTGAATATTTGAAACTGCTCTTCCGTGATTGTCGGATTATCCTTTACAATCTTGGAGTAGGGTTCCTTCTTATCGATGATCCTTGCTTTCACTCGAGTTTTCTAGGCGGCCAACGTGTCGCTAAACTTGGTCATGGCATGTTTGTTTATCTTCTTCATTGCCGGGTCCTCGTCTGGATCTTCATAATCCTTCTCATTCCGGCCCAGGAATAAGAATATCTGGTGAAACTTCTTTAGGAGGGAGCTCCTCATATTTTCTATCTTTTGTAATTTCTCATCGTTGATGGTGGCGGTTGTCCGTATGATGCAGCCTATTTGATTGCCGTAGCATCAACGCGCTTCCTCGGGCGCCTTTGGTTCAAAAATGCCGTCGTCCACCTCTGTGACCACCAGTCTAGTAGTCCTGAGTTTGTTAGGAAGTCGTTGCCTCTTTGCTTTCGGTTATACACCGGCTCTGCTCCCCGAGGCAGCACCGGTCTCAGCCTCAGCGCTGGTCTCGATGCCGGTCTAAGTCTCAGCGCCGGTCTCAGTCTCAGCACCGGTCTGCGTGTCGGTCTCAGTCCCCGATGCCACCGGTGGGCCCAACAACAACATCGATTGATCGTCGGTAAGGCTAAAAAATCCGTCTGCCGCCCGGTAGATGTCGTCGCAATCACCAGAACCCTGTCCTTCATCGTTGCTAGCCATGTTTCCTATGATTAAATCTAGTCAATTAATTCTAGACCTAATAAAATGAATAATGACATAAAAAGGCCTATTGTTTTGCAGGAATGTTGACTCCTTCCTGGTGCGGCAAATTCCGAGCACTCGATATGTCCTAGTTTGTAGCACAAGTCATGCCGAAATTCACGGAAAATTTCGGCATGACCTTTGATAAAAAGTGGACAAATCGAGAACCTGAAATTTGCCGGAACAGAAATGAATCAACATTCCGGCAAAACATAGGCCACTGAGCATCATTCCCTGGAAATAGTGTTCAAATATCCCTCTTCAACACCGCAACACATGTCCAAATATACACGAGCAACCACATGTCCAAATTTCACAAGCTAATTCAAAAACAAAGTGTAGAAGAAAATTCATTTAACTACTAATAGAACAAAATTCAGTTAACTTTAGTGCTCTATAATAATGAAAGGAAAAAAATCAATTAACTACTAATTTCATTCATTTAGGTTATTCATTTAACATCACCTAATTAACCTACTGTACCACTACTACTAACAGCATAACTAACCTAATTAACCTAGCAAAACTCTAGTGCCCTAACTGAAAAACATCTAATTAACATCTACTAGTACTACTATTGCCCTAACCTAATTAACAGCGGTCTTGGGCGGGCTCGGGCGGCGGTGAGGTGGAGGGCACCGACGGTGACGTCGAGCGCGGCCTCGGGCGGCGGCGGCGAGGCTGAGGGCGGCCTCGGGCGGCGGCGGTGAGGATGACGGCGGCCTCGGGGGGGAGTCGGTGAGGTTGCTGGCGTCCACCCCGGCAGGAGACGGCGGCGAAGTGGTGCGACGGCGAATTGGGGAGATGGCGGTGAGGGCAAGGGATTTGGGGAAGAAGTGTGGTGGCCGGGGGGCGGGGGGAAACCGTTGTTTAAGTGAAACGTAATGGTAGCGCGTTTCTGAAACGCGCTATACCTAAGTTAGCTACAGCGCGTTTCCTGAAATCCGCTACTGCTATTCCTTTCTCCTTTTTCCCCTTTTTTCTTTCATTTTTCTTTACATTTTATTTATTTCCTTTCTCCTTTTTCTATTTCTTTTATTTTCATTTACTTTTCTACTTGTTTTTCACTTTATTTTATTTCCGTTAGCAACAGCGCCTTACACGTAAGCGCGCTACAGTTAAGGAGAGTAGCAGTAGCGCTGGGCCAGTATACGCGCTACTGCTAGGTTGGGCTAGCCATCTGCGTCCAGTTCAAACATAGCAGCAGCGCTTTTCGCTTATACGCGCTACTGCTAAAGTCATAGCAGTAGCGCGGTTTATTTACGCGCGCTGCTACTAAGTAGCAGTAGCGTTTTATTTTGTACAGCGCTATTGGTAACATTCTGTGTATAAGGTTTTCCCTAGTAGTGACTGGCTAGTTTAAGTTACATTTCATGGATAGTGAGTAGATTTAGAATGTTTTAGACACAATATAAGCGTAGACGCTGACAACACGCAAGCACAATCACCTATATGAACGCAAGCACACTATATTACTATGAGCACCTTCGAGAGAAATTTTGTGATCGACGAAGTTGCCATATGCACCTCGTAGTCGAAGGGCACGCCATGCTACCAAATAGTGCGAAAAAGCCTGAAAAAATTCAGAAAATATGCAAGCATTTCTGCCATGCCTAGGGCTTGAATTTGGCTGGGTTGGTTCCACC
The DNA here is from genome assembly GCF_018294505.1 of Triticum aestivum. Taxonomy (NCBI): domain Eukaryota; kingdom Viridiplantae; phylum Streptophyta; class Magnoliopsida; order Poales; family Poaceae; genus Triticum; species Triticum aestivum. The sequence continues at coordinate 661,509,563 of NC_057798.1, read as the reverse complement.
ACGAGAAATCTAGCCGTCTAAGCTATGCTTAGGCCGCGACATGTTTAGACGTCGTAGTTGGCACTATGGAGATATGTTAGGGCCCAACCTGGTCGTGGTCCATCCAACCTTTGTGAAGCTTAGGCCCACTGCTCAGCCCACAGACACGTGACTACTCAACATGCAACAACCCCAGTTTAGGGCCCTGTTTAGCAACCTAGCCTGCCCAGCTTTCTGTCAGCAGCTATGTCTCTTACTCGATACATCTCAAATGTATGTATATTTTTTTTCTTCTGTATGTTCATGCTACTTTTATATCATTTTGGCATAGCTTTGACACAATATTATATTATTTCATTGGACTAACATATATTAATCCAATGCCAAGTGTGAGTTGTTGTTTTTAATGTTTTTTGACTTTTAAGAAAATCACCGCTTCGGTAACTGAAAAAATTGATTTTTTTTTTTTGCAAAGTTTTGGATCAGGATGAAGCCAAGGGAGCGATGGACTAGTAGAGGGGCCCATGTGGGACCCACATGATCAGGGAACCTATCCACCGCCTGCCTTTATATTGATCTGAAACCCTAATAAATAATTATCAAGGAATGTTTATGCCATCGCCACCTCCTGTTTCGTGACGATCTAATTTGGAGGCCTTTTCGGTACTCTGGCGAATGGGGAATTCATCCCCAAAGTCATCTTCATCGCCGTTGCTATAACCATGTCCATTTGTGAGTAATCCTCCTTGAATTATGGGTCTATAATAGTAGCTAGATTGCATCACCTCTTTCTTGTTTGTCAATACATGATCATATGAGCCGCCAACATGATTATCATCCATTGGAGGTTATTAATGGTGTGTTTTGTTGAGGTGTGATGAATTGTCAGTTTATATTCACATTTATACATATGGTTTATTTTGGATTCATATGAGTTCTTTGTTGCATGATTTATAGACATATACAATCTCCGATCTATTAGTCTTTACAATTGTCATGCATAGATGAGTGATCTTCAAGAGGAATTGTGTATGTTAGTTGGGCTTAACCTTACAAGTGCTTGCTTGCTAGGGGCAAGGCGTTGGGCTTCAAGTGGAGGAGTTCGTAGCAAGCTTTCCTGGATGAGAAACCAAGGTATAAATCCGCGTACTATCGGTATCCTACAATAGTCGAATGCTTCGCAACACAAATAAATCTTCACTTGTGTTCCCAATAGTTCTAACAATGGTTGTCAATCCTTACTAGTCTTGCTAGTTGCACAAAGGTAATTAAAATATAAACGCGTCGACAATATTTTTGTATTTTCGGAATAAAACAAATTGGTAATAAAAACAGTGTGTAGGCGGCGGCTGCGGTCGGCAGCGGCCGGCTTGGCTGCGGTAACGTGCATGCTGCCTTCAGATCGGCGACGGCGGCGTGGAGGGCTGGTGGTTTCATCGGCGGCACCTTCGATCAGATCTGTTCTGACCGGTGCAGCCGGCGGTGGTGGTCATCTCTTCCGTCAGAGGTGGTCGGCCTGAGGTTGGGTGTTCGGATCTCGGGATCCGTCATCTGGCACCAGCTGCGAGTCGGGAAGACGTAGTTGCGAGTGAAAACCGAGCCGACGGCGGGCGATGGCGGCGTTCCACGTCGTTACCTTGATGAAGGCATCGTCATGTGACTACTGTCGACCCACTCGTATTGGTCCGGGGGAAACCCTAGGATCTGGTGTTCCAGACGGGACGATGGTGGCACTGCGGTGTCGTTTCTCTCTTGGGAGCATCGTTTTGCGGAGCAACGCTGGAAGTCAGAGGCAGGAGGTGGAGCGGCTTCGTCTTGCACGGAGCTTCGGTGGAGATGTGAAGTCATGCCTGACCGACAGGTGCTACGCTTGGTCATGCCTGGTCGGCAGGTGCTACGCACGACGGATCCTCCAAGGGCTTCAAGCTGTGTTGGCTGGTGATACTTGGCAGCATGGCGCTGAGGTGTATCAGTGGCGATCGCGACGTGTTCAGCTGTTTGCGCGCAGGGAGGAGGTGCCGTTGGGCGCCGAGGTGGCGTCGACGATAGCTAGACCGAGCAAGGTTGATGCATCAGTACAGTTCTGAAGATGGAGCGGTGGCAGTTGGCGGCGGCGGCCTTTGAGAGCACGCCGGACCAGTGTGTGCCCCAGACCCGGCAAGTGGCTAGGTTGGGGTCTCATGTCTTAGATGTTAGGTTTGGCTGCGATGTCTGTTTGGTATTAGGCCCAGACTATCTGCGCCCCTTCATCAACTGGATAGGTGTAGCGACAGTTTGTTGCATAGACGGCGGATTTAGTCTTACTGTTGTATGACTTTGTAAGGTCTTGCGAGAATAATTAATAAAGTGGCCGTATGCATCGCCCAGATGCAGAGGCCGGGGGTCATCCTCCTTTTCTAAAAAAAAGTTATTGGAAGGTGATTCTCATGGTGTTCATAGGTTTACTAAGTGTAACCTTACAATGTGCACAATGAAATATCTCATGCTCATGCCAGACATATGAATGTGTTGATTCTACATAGGCAGTACGTCCATAATATTATTAGACCAAGATGCCCTCTGCATCTTATAACTAAATAGCCGTCCATAGATCGAGATCCCTCCGCACCATCTGGAATTTAAGTGTAAATACAGGTAAATGCTTTGAGCAAGATGACATACTGTTATGTTTATGAGATTCCAGTTAGCCCTCTAATAAACCTAAACCCTTAGTAGCAACAATTCAATACAAGCATTTTCCACTTTCTTTCGGTACTAGTAGACCCGGGAACAAACCATCCATCTAGTCGACTACTAGTATTATGCTACTGTGCTTGGTAAGAGTTTTAAGTCTGGTCTATTTCATTTGTTCATTGCAGCAGCAAAAGTACAGGAAATCCAAGAAAGACATCTTCAACAAATGGCAGCTCCAACCATGAAAAGCCAGATGTATTATGTCTTTTCAGTCCTGGAAAAGTAAACGATTTAATCGCTGTTATAGAGCACATATAATTTGGTTACCGTAAACGAAAAAGATATCATATTATGCACAATTAAAAACGAAGGTTAGGATGGCATACCACAGTGACCATTCCTATAAGTTTGGCAATGTTCATCTTCTTTCTGATATACCCATCATAGAATTTGGGTTTTATCCTCTGAATAAACAAATGGTTGTCGCTTAGCATAATGGTATCTTCAAAATAGGCATGTACTGATATATAGCAAGGTGTAATTTCATTCAAGCACATTACCAGCTTTTTAACTGCCTCTGCAATCAACACCTGACCTTTATCCTCTGATACCTAAGACAGTCAGACGTGAAATCAAATCAAATATAAGAACATATAATCCAGTGGATGGATCCCACATGCATATAACAGTACTTACTTCCTTGGTAACGCCTGCCCCTACCGTGCAACGAAGAAACTGAAAAGATGAAGAAAATAAGCAAAAAAGATAAGCATGCATGTTACGAATTTTGACTTGAAAATTATATGTGAAGAAGAGCCTACCGCCGTTTTCATCACAGAACAGTCATTCTCTATGGCATATTTCATGCTATCTTGCAGTGATGGACACTTGTTCAGTTTACAAACTTCCTTCAAAGCATCTCTGAAACTCTTCTGTGCATTGTTGAGGAAAAAAATACATCATATTCAGAGTTCATTAATACCATGAATTAATCAGAATTACATGGATAATCAACATGTGTGCAGAAGACTGGGTTGATGTGCTGAATGCTAACCTTTTGTTGAGTGACCCTCTTCCAAATCTCAAAATAGACACCATCGGAACCATTACACCAAGTAGCCTCAATGGTCATGTAGTTAAAACAATCCTGCGTCGAAAGAATGGAATTGTTAGATGCAAAACACACACAAAATAAATTAGTGAGTGTGTTAGAGATCATACACGGAAGCCAATACGAGCTAAATGAGTTGTGATCTTGGAAAAGCGAGTGGCGATCTTAGTTGCTTGATAAATTCCTCTGGTGCGTATCTTGCTTACCTATAAAGAACAAAAGAATTAACATGGTGGTGCAGCATATACAGAAACATCATCAGTCATGATTTTTGTGTGGTCATGTACTTACACTAAGAGATGAAAACTTGCTCGGTAGACAATCTTTCAACCACTGTATCAAGGTTAAAAAGGAAAGGTTTGAGTCCCCGAACAAAAATCCAATCGTTGCAGGTAAGCTAATCTTGCTTGACTTTATGCTGTACGTATACCTTAAGTTCCCTTAATAATGTTTCGAAGTACTTGATGTATTTACATTGCATCTCGTAGCTATGGAGGTAACTGCGGTACACAACCCAGCCAGCGTACTCATAAGCATCCTACATCAAAATGAAGGGAAAGAGGAAACTCATGGTTTAGAATGTTTTCAGAATGACAATTATACCATAACAAACTGTAAATAGCGAGGGGCAAAAAAACAAGGGTTTGATAAAGGGCTGTGCGGGACCCTGAGGACGCGAATCACGTTTTCTTTCGGTGCCCCTTAGCGCGGTTTGCGTGGAGCGCAGTGAGGTCCGCAGCTGGGGTCCAGTGGGACCCTCGCTCGGCAGCAGAGCTTATTCACATCTTAGACGCGTTGCAAGGCCCAACGAAACGGGTCGTGTGGAGTTGTGTTGGGGCACTTCTTTGGTCCATGTGGCTAACTAGGAACAAACTCACGAGTGAGGGGACTTTGCCAACGCATCCGGCTAATATTATCTTCAAATGCAATCTCCTTTTGCAACAGTGGAGTCCGTTGGGGAGGCGCAAGGATGCTGATTTGATCAAGATAGCTCAACAACGAATACTGCAAGCGTACGCGGCGGCTAGGGAGCCGTGACTTTGGTGGTCCCCGTGGTCTATTTTGTGTGCTTAACGAGCCTGCGTGCTCTGTACGGGCTAAGCCTTGTAATGCGACAGTAGCTTCTTAACCTTCGTCCGAACTCTGTGCGTGGTCCGATGTGGTTTCTGGGTGCTGTAAGACTTATTGGTGTTACTCTGCCGTTGGGGCTTTATTAATTTAAAGCCGGACGCATCTGGCGTCTTCGTTCTAAAAAAAAAAGATAAAGAGCTAGCAAAAACATACTATTATTCGTAAAATTATAAATAAATATGTTGGTTCTTTTTAAATAAACTACCATTTCCAACAGGTAAATACACATATGACTACTTTACTAAAAGAATGATGAGCCTCTATGAAGGCAATAATGTGAAAAGAAAATATTCTGGATTAGCACTATGTTAAAAGTGGTCAATTCACCAGATTTCAGCGGCCGATGACTTGATTATATACATTTTCCAGCATATAACATTATGAAATATCCATCCAACAAGACAATTAACACTCTGTAGATGTATCATGAACTCATCAGTAACTCTGTGTAAATTGCTCTGTAATCTAGAACCTTAAATAAGCACTCTTCAACCCTTTGAGCGACAAGTAATTCTGGACGGAGGGAGTAATAAATAACTCTTCAACCCTTTTCTGGAAACAGACCACATAGAGTCTCATTTGTGTATATATCATGGTTTTGAAATTCAGACAAATGGACCTTACTAGCCATACTAAGTTACTAACACAATGGAATACCAAAGGCAATTAAACGATCACAGGAACACCCGGTGATCAAATCATATACGTACTTGCTTTCGTGGGACTAGACGCTGGTAGTCATCCAGGCCAGCAAGCTTGCAGAGATCAGGATCGAACACTACCGGAATCAGCAGCTATGCCTACGGCCAAAGAGGCCACAATGCCGTCGGCATAGGACTATGCCTACGGCTGCCGTCGGCATACCCCCGTCGGCATAGAATGCATCAACGTACTCTTGTCAGACCGTCGGTGTACTAAAGCCGTCGGCATAGGCAGCTATGCCGACAGCTTTCGTACAGCCGTCGGCATAGTTTCACCGTCGGCAAAAAAAGGACGAGACGGCAGCTGACGGCGCCGTCTCTAAGTCCAACCAACCAAGAGCTGCCACGTGGCGAAACTATACCTACGGCTTTGTCGTCGGCATAGTCCTGCCACATGGAAGTTCATGGTTGCTCCTGGCTGAGTACTATGCCTACGACTTTGCCGTAGGCATAGATGATCTATGCCGACAGCTTTGCCGTAGGCATAGTCCTCGGCTAGGAGCTACCACATGGCATTTATGCCGACGGCTTTGCTGTAGGCGTATATGCAAACCTATATTGATGAATAAATAATACAAGTGATATTGCAAAAAGTGAATAAAAGAAACTATATTCATAATATATGGAACACTACAATTATTTGGTCTGAATAATAAGCAATAGACTTTATTAATATAAATGTCAATTACAAGCATTCAGGAATTACACTTAAGAGGAAAAAGAAATAAAGAAGAAAGGAAAAGTCCTAAACTAAACCTATACTAAACTATCTAGTTCTTCATCTTCTGCTTCTTTCTTCCAGTTCATCTACCTGCAAAACAAGAAACAACAAACAAGAAAAACTTGATCAAGGTTCAAATGTAGCATTCCCCTTAGCAAAATGCCTTTGCTGTAGGAGCTAGCACTTAGGAGTTTGGAAACATTAGTCAAACCCCAATCAGATTAAGTTGATCAAAGAAACAGTAGAAGAGAGCCAACACTGTTTAAATGGAGCCAATAACCCAAGACAGAAGTAGAGCCAGAAAAGTATAAATCAAAGCCAAACCCAAAGATCAACTCAAACTAGCACTAACTCCATGATTAGGGGGTCCCTCAATTAAGCTTGGGTTAGTTTTCAGATGAAATCCAACTAACCCACTACTAATCAACTAGCCCAGAGGTAGGGTTTGAAGTAGGGATGGTCCTCAGGCAGCCTAGTAGTGCTAGGAATATTGCATCATTGGATCAAGTAGTGCAACATATGTTGTTAAGTAACGATGAGAGCCTCAGGACACCATCATTGGCATGGCAAGATTAAGGAGCACATGTTCTTATCAGTGAGAGTAGGAGAGAAAGAAAGAAAGAAAGTGAAGAGACTAGTGTAGCATCTGTTTAAATCAAATTTAAGAGAGAGGGAATTGGCAAGGAAAGATATAGTCCATAACCTGCAAGAAGAAATAGGCCATTGATAGCACATTTACTAAACATCTGCTGTAAGCAGAACACATACGCCCACTTACACATGGGTACTATTCTGTATATAGGTACACAAGCACAACACATGCACCTGGTATAGATAGGAGTATAAGCATGCATCTAAATCATCTGAAACATATGAAATAGCTAATGCAAAGAAAGAATTACCACTACATGCAAGTACAATATACAACTAAACCACCAGTAGATGATGTACTAAACCATACAAGAAATACCAATACATGGTATTTAGATAAAGACTAGTATATATCAAACACAGTACCAGCTTGAAAGAGAAACTATAATTTTATACCACTACGGGAGCAAATCATGAACTATAGAGTAATTGCAGTAAAGAGATGAATCAGTATATGTTGATCAATAAGGGAGTTACAACTATATACAAATGAAGGAATATATCCTTTATAAGATAACGAAGAAACATTAGCACTTATACATATGAACAAATAGAACCAGCAACCAACTAATAAAGAAAGTAGCATGTGCTATATGACAGGAACAATAACATCTATAAGACCAAGATAATTGCAATGATAACAGTAGGGTCATGCCATCATTCGATCCAATCATTGCAGAACTAGTTGAGCGACAAATCAAATATAACAGTAGTTCCATTGGTTCAGCCAACAAGTTAACAAAAGTTTACTTCCTACTAATTTTGCAACTCGTGATAATAAAGAAAGCAGAGCTCGACATTACAGCAACAAAAATGGTAGATTGGGAGCCTGGAACCATGCAAGTAAAATCGAAGAGCAGAAAAATAGCAGTACTACCTAGAGCAATAAGAAACTCAACGCATTGGGGCAACATTTGGAAGGAGACAAGCAAGTACTACACCAGCTAGCTAGGGTGAATTGAAGATTAAAAAAACATATGTTGAGCATGATTATACACGTGAAGGGGAAGGGGTTCACGGCATGGACCTTCAGGTCATGGCATGGCTTGCATCTCTCCTCCTCATGTGCATTGGTTTGCATCCAATCCTTGTAGTCCAATCCATGGACGTCCCTCCCTCCCTGCATCTCTAGAACAACACGACACTTAAATTTCATCAACTTCCGTTGCTATTGAATAAAAGAGGAGCAAGATGAATATGCTGCATAAGACATACATGGAGAAGCAAGCTCCTTGAAAACAGAGGAGATCCATGATGGTTGTTTTCATTCCCAACAGAAGAACTCAAAAAAATGCGTAAGTGTATGCTATCTATGCATACACCACCGTACCTAGCTCCCAAACAGAGAAAAGAAATCCATTCATATGCAGCAACCCAAACTTGACTTTGAAAGAGCGGACTGATTAACTTTCTTTTTTTGCGCCAAATTTTTCACAAATAAAAGCACTCCAGCAACTATCAGAATAAATCATAGAGGCTGGCCGAACTAATTGGCGCACTCAAACGATACCTGAGAGCGGCCTGATGAACACATTGTTAAAGACGCACATCTAGCTAGTTTCCTGTATATCAATTAAGCTACTAGCTTGGTTGCTTCTTTTAGCTAGCATACACGTACGTGATTTGTTATAGCATACATAAACAAACACACGTTTCTTTTAGCTATCTAGGCGGAACTGAAGATTGACCAAAATCACATTCATATCAAGCAATGTGAAGCATCATTATACAAGGAAAAGGGGGGAACAGACGAGTGCAGAGGGGCTCACCATGGAGGTGCTTTAGCCGATGCAGTGCGGTTGCGTGGTTCTCCTACTGGTTCGATAACCTTGATCTCATCACTGAGGGAAATACCTACCGTTGTTGTGCTGCATCATCCCTTTCTCTTTGGAAAAATACCGACGTAGTTCAAGCCAACATCAACCCGCTGTGCAGATACACCATCTAGGGTCGTCGCCCCAGCTTCCAAGATCGACACACACCACCGCCACTACGACAACATACCGCCGAAGCACGGGCTTAGGCACGAACAATGCATGGGTGGGACCGATGTGCCAAAGCACACCCACGAGCAGCATCGACCAACACCAGGGCCGATCCACATGCCATGGACCCGAACATAGGCGCCAACTCCCAGTTGGAACCCCCATCTCATCCGGCAGGGAGGACCATAGGGGTTAGCCCAACATCATCGCTGGGGCAGCCCTAGAAGACAGTCCGCTGAAGCGGCGGGCTACCATGGGCCGGATCAAGTTTGGCCATCCGACCCTCTCAGAGTCCACCACAACCTAACCCTAGATCTACCGGTATCAGACGCCGGAGACCAGCACACCACTGACACCCACCGCTGGCCATGGCACCGGATGCTCGCGGGCCTTGTGCCAACAGGGAGGCTGCCTCACGTCGCACGAAGAAAATAGCCCACCAGAGCGCCGTCCCCAGCACACAACGGCTTGGAGCCACATAATCAAAAGCTCGGACCACAACATGGCATAGCTCGCCGAGCCCCGCCCCGCTGCCGCATGTGCGGCGACGTGCCGCCAACCTCCACCGAGCATCGTGCTATGTCAGATTTTATGCGCTACCGCCGCCTTGCCATGCACACACCATGCGCCCCTGCTTAACCATTGCACCCCACACTCTCGGGGACAGACGAGGGGGAAGGCCTCGACGCTGCCCAAGGCAAACAGGCTTCGCCTAACGGCTCACGTGGGGGGCGGCAAGGATGAAGGAGGACGGAGGTCAGAGGAGGGTGGCGACGCGGGCAAGTGAGTGTGAGGCGTCGTGAGAGCCCCCCCCCCCCCCCAACCTTTAGGCGTACGCATAGTGCGAGCCGTCGATCTTGGTTCGGAAATATGATTGTGTATAACGCATATTTCCGGGACATGGAGTATTTGATCCAGAGCTCATATGCTCACACATGAACAGAAAAATCGAAAATCGAAAAAAATTATAAAAATATTCAAAAAAACTGATTTTTTTTTGTGATGAACATTGACAAAATTTCTAACTGCATGCAAAATTTCAGGCTGAAATGACATTCGTGGGGGTCTGGGCAAATAGAATAAAATCGTTGCTCCAAAAAGACTATTGTTGGAAGCATTTTGGAGCATTGATTTTGTTATTTTTGCCCAGACCTCCACAAATGTCATTTTGATATGAAATTTTGCACGCAGTTAGAACATTCATCAATGTTCATCATAAAAAAAATTCAGATTTTTTGAAATTTTTAACTAGTTTTTCCGATTTTACTGTTCATGCAAGAGCATATGAGCTCGGGATCAAAAGAACACTTTCATTCTTTCTGCCCTTATTGCTAACTGTCTATTCTTCTACTCGCTTGTTGAACCACCAGCAATGATGTTAGGGGAATAAAAGGGTAGAACCGTGGACCAGCAATGATGTGAAGAAAAAGGACAGAACCAATTGTTCTTCTCAGCGATTAAAAGACATCAACGTTGTTTTTCTCAGCAATTAAAAGTCATCCACAATATCAACAAGAGGAGCAAATGTACCGCAAGCCTTTACTCAAAAGGTTAGTTCTTGTATATTTGATCCGCATTGAAATTTCATGTTGCTACACCTGTTGAATCTTCCCTTTCAATCTGTGCAGTATGAAATATTCTTATTTGAAACCTTACAATGCAAATAAAAATGAAGGCACTAGCTATCTCAAGGATGAAGGAGGACGGAGGTCAGAGGAGTACATATAAGGTGTTGTGTTAAATTACAGGGACCCAAACTTACTATTATTAGTATTACTCAGTTCCTGCGACTGAAACTTACTTAATGCATCATTTTGGAGTATTTGTTCAGATCCCAAATGTACTATACTACTGTACTTTGTAAGAGCTACGAGTCTGATCTAGTTCATTGTTCATTGCACCAGCAAAAGTGATGGAATCCATGAAAAGACATCTTGAAGAAATGGAAGCTCCAACGACGAAAAGCCAGGCCCAATATCTTCTTAAACCTGCAAAGGTAAAATCATACAATCGCTGTTAGGGCGTGCATATAATTTGGTTATACGCAATTATAAACAAAGATTGGGATACTATACCTCGGTAATCAATCCTATAGTTTTGGCAATGTCTATCTTCTTTCTGATATAGTCAGCAAAGAATTTGGGTTTTATCCTCTGTAAATAAATGATATTTTCTTAGCATAACGGTATTTTTGAAATAACATGTATATATATCATATCAAGATGCAATTTCTTTCAAGCACAGTACCAGCTTTTTAACTCTCTCTGTAATCAACTCCTGAGCTTTATCCTCTGATACCTAAGGCAATCAGACGTGAAATCAAATCATATATAAGGAAATTTAATCCACTGGATCAATCCCACACGCATATCACATTACTTACTTCCTTGGGAACTCTTGCCGTGCAATGAAGAAACTGAAAAGGCGAAGAAAAGAAGCAAAAGAGATAAGCATGCACGTTACAAATTCTGGGCTTACAATTATCTGTGAAGCAAAAGAGATAAGCATGCATGTTGCAAATTCTGGGCTTACAATTATCTGTGAAGAAGAGCCTACCTCTAGTTTCATAACGGAATGGTCATACTCTATGGCATACTCAATGCTATCTTGCCGCGACGGACACTTGTTCAGTAAATAGACTTCCTTCAAAGCATTTTCGAAACTCTCCTGTGCATTGTTGAGAAATGAGAATTACATGAATACTCATAAAAACAAGCAATACTGTATACATATACATGGTTCATAAACAACACGAATTAATCAGAATTACATGGATACTCAATAAGTGTGCAGAAGACTGAGTTACAATACTGAATTAATCAGAATTACATGGATACCCAGTAAGTGTGCAGAAGACTGGGTTACAATACTGAATGCTAACCTTTTGTTGAGTGACTCGCTTCCAAATCTCGAAATGGAGACCATCGGATCCATCACACCACCTAGCCACAATGCCCATGTAAGTAACACAATCCTGCATCGAAATAATGAAACTGTTAAATGCAAAGCCATGCTAAAATTAAGTTAGTGATTATGGTAGAGATCATACACTGAAGCCAATACGAACTAGATGAGTTGTGATCTTGGGAAAGCGAGTGGCGATCTTAGTTGCTTGATAAATTCCTCTGGTCTCTATTTTGCTTGCCTAAAGAACAGAGGAAATACCATTGGTGCCATAACATATACAGAAAATTGCCATTCCATGATTTTTGTGCAGTCATGTACTTACAATAGGAGAAGCATCCTTAACCGGTAGACAATCTTTCAACCACTGTATCAAGATAAAAAGAGAGGTTGTTAGTCCCATAATAAAAATCTAATGATTGCTGGAATGCTAGTCTTGCTTGATTTTGCGATGCACACCTTAAGTTCCCTTAATAATGTTTCAAAGTACTCGATGTATTCATGTTGCATCTCATAGCTATGGAAGTAACTGCGGTACAACTCCCAATCAGCGTACTCCCAATCGAAAACAACACCCTACACGAAAATGAAGGGAAAGAGGAAACATGATTTAGAATGACAAATAACATATGCCTTAAATAATAAAAAAATATAAATAGAGAGAAGCGATAACAAAAATAAGGTTTGATACAGGACAAGCAAAAATGTACTACTATGCGTAAAAGAATATGTTGGTTCTTTTTAAATAAATTTATTAAGTCACAATACTATTTCTAACAGAAAAATATGCATAGAACTGCTTGAGCAAAAGAAATATGAGCATCAAGAAAGGCAATAAAGTGGAAAGAAAATATCCTGGTTGGCACTATGTTGAAGTAGTCAGCTGGCCAGTTTTTAATAGAGGCCGATAATTCAATGATGTACATTTTCCAGCATATAACATTATGAAATGGACCATCTAAGGAAAAGATAATTAACACCCAGTAAATGTATCATGAACTCATCAATAACTCCAACATGTAAATTGCTCTGTAATGTAGATCCTTACATAATAGATAACTTTTTAACCCTTTTCTGAAAACAGGCCACACAGATCATTTGGTATATCATGGTGTTGAAATTACGATGAATGGTTCTAAATAGCCATCCTAACACAATGGAACACCAAAGGCAATTAAATGATGACAGGAACACTCAATGATCAGTTTATATACGTACATGATCCCGAGGCACTAGACGCTGGTAGGCATTCAGGCAAGCAAGCTTGCAGAGTTCAGGGTGGAAGAACCAGTCTAATACACCTTCTTCCTCCAAGAACCTAAAATATTTCATCTTCACGAGGAAATCTGTAGGAAATTCTTCCCTGTCAAGAAGCTCCATAGGGCAATCTTTCAGTTCATCACGGCACAACTCATTCTTGGACTCCTTTTGTGACAACTGTAGGCAATGATATCACCCTTGGAATTAGATATGGATTATGAGTTAAAAAACAGAATAAGCAGGATAGAACAAACTAACATAAATTCGCAAAACGCAAATGTATGGATTGATCATTGAACAGCATTTAATAGATGATTGAAAAAACAGAGGCATGGATGGATGAAACCTTGTAGGATCTGATGCGATACACCGCGTGGCGGATGTCCATGTCATAACGATGTGTATCATCCAATCTGATGGAAGTATCAAGGGAGGGGTCCGGAGGCAGATTCATCAAGCATTCATAGTACTCCTCAAAGCCAATATCATTTCTCACTCCCAACTTGTTCAACTTTTGGATTATGTACTCCACTTCTTTATCTGTCTTGATCGCGGCGGATTCTTGCCTCTGTTCCTGGGTGGCAACAGTGCTGCCATGGTTCTGAGCGTCGATCGGACGACCGGTACATCTCGTTCTTGCTTTGACTAGTGGCGTGGTTCTTTTCGTTGGAAAAGATGCACTATTGCCTCTCGTGTGCTTTTTCTCTCCGGCGATATGTGCAGCAGTCTTGTGCTTCTTCTCTCCGGCAAGACGCGCTTCAGTCTTGACCGGCCGGTGGATGCCCTGCGTCTGTCGGCGGGGCTGACCAGGGGGGGACTTCTTCTCCATTGCATCATGCTTCCGTGGAATCGGACATGTATCCACCTTCTCCCTTCGCTTCTGAGACATCTCTCCGGCAATGTTTCTAGCCTACAAAGACAGTAAAGACAATCTCGTTCTATCCGTGGTGCTGCATCCTCGCCAAACCCTAGCCAACAACGGAGATGAACGAACAAAATCCAAACCGATTAAGGTTGTAAAGAACATCCAACGAAAAAACAATTGAGGGGGTCACGGAGGGGTACCGGCGGAGCTATTGGTGGCGACTGGCGAGCGGCGACCCGAGTCCCGACGCGTGGAAGTGGCAAGTGAAGGTTGTTTCCCCTCGCCGGAGGGACGGCTGCGGCGGCCACAGCGAAGTTGGCTGCCAGAGGATCGATCTGACACGAGAGAGGGGACAAGACGGGGCAGCAACTAATTAACGAGCGCTCCTTCGGGAGTCTCGCAACTATCAGCATCATTTGGCGTGCTCTAAATTATTCACCACGTGTCGCGCTCTGGACGCTCCCTCCGGATTTTGTTTTTTTATTTTTCCACACGCGTTTTTGCCTTTTTAAACAATTTTTTTTATTTTTTTCACGTTTTGGTTTTCCACCGGTCTTCCCTAGCTTTTCGATAAAAAAATTCATTTTTTTGCCAAAAAACGTTTTTTTCGCGAGAATCACGGTTTTGTTTTCGCGAGAGGCACGGCCGTGCCTCTTCGAAACGAAAAAAACGTGTTTTATGTTTTTTTCTTTCGCAAGAGGCACGGTTGTGCTTTCGCGAGAGTCACGGCCGTGTCTCTTGAAAATGAAAAAAAAAACACGTTTTCTGTTTTTTTTCCTTCCGTGAGAAGCACAGTTGTGCTTTCGCGAGAGTCACGGCCGTGCCTCTTCGGAAAAAGAAAAAAATGCATTTTCTGTTTTTTTTCTTTTGCGAGAGGCACGGTTTTGCTTCCGCGAGAGGCACGGTTGTGATTTCGTCATAGGTACGGCCGTGCCTCTTTCGAAAAGGGAAAAAACCCGTCCTCCCGGTTCAGTTTTTTCGTCCGATTTTTTTGTGAAAAAAAGTTCGTCAAAACTTATCAACATGGGATCTAGTTTTGAAGATCTCGACGCCTGAAATCCAACGGCGAAAGCGGTTCGAAATTTGGACGCACGGTTTAAGAGAAAAAACGTTTTGAATAAACTGATCTACGAAAAAGGGAAAACTCTCATGTTGCAACAAGTGGAGCACATGCAGCGCGCCACTTGTCGTAACCTGGAGGAGTTGGAGTGATCTTCGCAAGGAGTACTCCTCATTTAGTGATTTCGACAAGACTGAGGGCGGCTAGAAGAAGACTTGAGACCAGAGGCCTGAAGCGTCGCGAGAACCTCTCCGGCGGAGCTATTCGGCGCGTAGGTTGCCCACCTCTCCAGCTCGCAGATCCAGTGTTGGCCCAGCGTGTTTATACTCCATTGGTTTTTTTATATTTTTATACTCTTTTCTCTCCCGGTTTTCCTTCCTTTTTTCCTTTTTTATTTTTTCTTTTTTTCTTTTTTGTTTTTTCTTTTTATGTTTTTTCTTTTCTTTTCTGTTTTTCTTTTTTCTTATATATTTTTTATTTTGTTTCTTATTATTTTCAATTTTGGGAACATCTCTCAAACTTGTGAACATTTATGAAATCGTGAACATCTTTCGAAGTTGTGAAATTGTTTTCGAAATCATGAATATTTTTCAAAATTCGTGAACATCTTTCGAAATTCGTGAACATTTTTAAAAAAATTAAACATTTTTGGAATATGTATTTTTTTTATAATTGTAAATGTTTTTTCAAACCCATGAATATTTCTTAAATCTGGGAACTTTCTTTTTGAAAATTCACGATTACTTTTCCTGTTTCCATGAACACTTTTCAATAAGCGAACCTTTTTTAGCCGATAAAGTGTTTTTGCAAAATTTGGGAACAATTTATGAAATTCGCTAACATTTTTTTTGGACATTTTTATAAAATTCATGAACATTATTTAAATCCATGAAATTTTGTTGAAATTCATGAACATTCTTTCAAATCACGAACATACATATCTTGTAGCGCAATCTTTGGCGGGTACAATTGCTCCTTCAGTAAATTTTCAAGGCCACTGCAGAGATCGCTGCATACAAATATAACTAGTCACATTCATAGCTTAGCTCAGACCAAAAAAATTTGTCCCCTCAATGCCCAATATAAATATCAAATAAAGATCGCAAGTACAAATGAAAGGTAGGAAATAATAACTCATATCAGGGACTCACAGTATCATCTGTCCTAGCGCACTAGTTGGAGCACTTCCTTTCATCTTAGACTTGAACATCGTTCTAGGACCAACTTTTTTCAACCAAACAACTAGGCTGCCATCAACCCATGATATGACAAATCTGGAAAACCACGGTCATCATACATGTTCTCCACTTTGACGACATTTGCATGTCGAAAATTCTTCAAAAGAGAATATAATTCAAATGGTGCATTCATCTCAATTAAACATTGAGACACTATCGGCCTCATGATACTGCCCCTTCAAAAACTTCATGGGACTACGAACAAAATCAAGATATTTGATGACCGACGGCACAACAAGTGCATCGCACAAAGAGTTAATCAATTCGTTCTAGAAACTAGTCACAGACAGGGCATGACCATAGCCGATCCAAACCATTTTTGGACCCGGGGTGATGTGAAACCATTATTTTTTATACCAAATATTTATACTTATTTTAAACTAAGTGTACCATATAACAATTTTAACTAATATAATATTCTATTACTTAGCCACATAACAATGTTTTCAAATAATAGTTATATTATTCATTGCTATACAATTTGATAATTTTTATTCTACAAATTTTGAATTGTAACGTATACCAATTTTTTTTTGTTTTCTAACTAATTTTACAATATTACATAAATTGTATAGTGTATATACATATATTTGCATATCCATGCGCGTGTCCATAAATCTTTCAATATTATTGAATGTTGTGCTAGAGATTTATAAATCATAAATAATTTAATAGAGGTTTCTACTGTATACAGGCAACCATATTTGTAGAAACTTCTAGGATATATCAAATGTGACATCCAAGTTGGGTTTGGTGATAGAGTCATCTAAGAACCTAATATATTCTTGAGTGTACTTTTGCGTATGATTCAATTATATCTGACATGATCATCTAGATTCACTTAGTTTGATTTGGTGCAAATGAGATGTACTATCTATTTCTCAAATGAAAAATTATGGATTGGTTTCAACAATGAAAACTAATTATCATAAATTTCATTATGATAGAAAGACATCTATTATAAAAAGAGACTAGCGTATCTAAACTTTCCCAGGCGAGTTGGTTTGCCTCCGCGTGGTATAAACTATTAGTATGTGTTGTCAACTTACGCTCCTGCAAATTGAGCCTCTATTTTATGCATATAATAATCTTTAAAATGTAATTTATAATTATATAGTGTTTATTAGTATAATTTATAGTTGGGACCCTCCCCTCTTGGGGCCCGGGGCGGTCGCCCCCTTTCCCCAACCTATGGGCCAGCTCTGCGCATGACTCGGGATGGGGAACACCATGCCTAGCTAATCTATCCACCCTAGAAACCCCAATAACCAAACAAAGTGGGGGCATTGGCATGGGCATATACTCCGGTCGCCCTGGATGCACGTCGAAGCATAAAACTGCAAACGAAGACATTGCACAGGTACCCATAAAAGCTTTCTACTTCCGGTTTGTACCTTTGACACAGAGGGGGGGACCTAAGCCGAATCGAACACCCAGCAACTCCTATACGTCGCCGCCGGAGGTTACGACTAGGGTGGTGGAGAAGGACCACCGGGTTCTGGTTGAAGCGGCAGATCCTCGCAGCACGGGCCATTCGATGTCGACGGAGACGAAGAGGCAGGGGGCGAGGAAAGGGGATAGGGTTTTGGGCCTAGGTGTGGGCAGGGGGGAGCTTATTTTCATTTTCTAAAATCGAGAATGACAACGTTTTTTAGGGAGAACAGGGGAACTTAGTGGCTCGGCCTTGTTGTGGGTGGCTTCGCGCAATGGCTCGGCAATGGTTACAGTTGATAGGTAACTCTTTTCTTTAGGGTAAATGTTTTCCTCCTTTTTATGGGACTTTTTTTGTCTTTTAGTTAGTACTCCCGTCGGGCAAAGGAATACCCGTTTATCGCTCCTTTTCATGAAACTCAAAAAAATCTAACTCCTCTTCTCATTAGCTAATTTTTTTTAATCTCCTCTTCTCAGCCACGTTAGAGATGGATCCCGCATGCTCGGAATCTTGCAAAAATCAGTGTTGATGGAGCCGTTTCGAGACAGACAAACAAAGTGACCTACAACATTGTATGCAGAAATTCCTCTGGGACTTATATGGGTTCTTCCGCTATTACATGCTTATAGGCATTATAGACCCGATGACCCTCAAGGCTCTAGCATGTCGGGAGGCAATGGCCCTGTGCTACATCTTGCATTAACTGATGTGGTAGCTGCTTCAGATAAAAATATTTGCTAGAAGAAGACTTGAGGCCTGAGGCCAGAGGCCCGAATCGTCGCGGGAGGCGCCACGGTGGGGCAGATCCTATTCAGCGCCTAGGTCCAGTCTTTGGGCCGACCCGATTGGGGTTTATTCTAGAACCTTCCCTAAACCGATTTTTTCTTTTTTCTTCCTTTTTTATTTATGTTTCTTTTTTATTTTATTTATTTTTCTTAATTTCTTTTTTTTCCTTTTATTTTTCTTTTTCAATGTTGCGAACATCTCTCAATTTTTTGAACATTTTAGAAATCAGAACATTATTAGAAGTTGTAAAAATATTTTTGAAATCATGAATATTCTTCAAATCCGTGAACACTTTTTAAAAATTCATGATTTTTTCAAAAGCATGCATGTTTTTCTAAATTGTGAATATTTTTTAAAAAATGCAATTTGTTTTTGAAATTTACGAACATTTTACTATTGTCATGCACATTTTTTGAAATGCATGAATATTTTTCGAATTCATGAATGTTTTTAAATCAGTGAACATTTTTTATAGATACAGTTTTTTCTAAATTTGGGATTTTTGAAATTCATGAACATTTTCCCCCTTTTTTGAATTTTTTCGAAAAATCATGAACATTATTTGAATCCGCAAAAAATTGTTCAAATTCATGAACAATTTTAAATATACGAAATTTTTGCAAGATCACATACACTTTTGAATATGCAGACATTCTTTCAGAATCATAAACATTGTTTCTAATGCACAGAAAATTTAAGATTTGTTGAACATTTTCCCAGAATCATGAACATGTTTTTTTCTGAATTCACGATCACTTAATGATGTCTAAAAACATCTTTTAAAATTAGCAATTATTTAGAAATTTGGAACTTTTTTTTTGAAATCCTAAACTATTTTTAAAAATAAATAAATGGAAAACAGGGGGCGTCCCGTCTCGCACATGGGCTAGCCCAAATAGGGCGCACGGGGGGCTGGGGGTGCACGTTTCCACGATGTCCGACCCCGAGGTCACCAAATAGGAGCTCCCAACCGATGGGACTATATGGGGAAATGAATGAAATGTGCCCTAGAGGCAATAATAAAGTTATTGTTTATTTTCTCATATCATGATAAATGTTTATTATTCATACTAGAATTGTATTACCGGAAACATAATACATGTGTGAATATATAGACAAACATAAGTGTCACTAGTATGCCTCTACTTGACTAGCTCGTTGAATCAAAGATGGTTAAGTTTCCTAGCCATAGACATGAGTTGTCATTTGATTAACGGGATCACATCATTAGGAGAATGATGTGATTGACTTGACCCATTCCGTTAGCTTAGCACTTGTTCGTTTAGTATGTTGCTATTGCTTTCTTCATGACTTATACATGTTCTTATGACTATGAGATTATGCAACTCTCGTTTACCGGAGGAACACTTTGTGTGCTACCACGTCACAACGTAACTGGGTGATTGTAAAGGTGCTCTATAGGTGTCTCCGAAGGTACTTGTTGGGTTGGCGTATTTCAAGATTATGATTTGTCACTCCGATTGTCGGAGAGGTATCTCTGGCCCCACTCGGTAATGCACATCACTTAAGCCTTGCAAGCAATGTGACTAATGAGTTAGTTGCGAGATGATGTATTACATTACGATTAAAGAGACTTGCCGGTAACGAGATTGAACTAGGTGTTGAGATACCGACGATCGAATCTCGGGCAAGTAACATATACCGATGACAAAGGGAACAACGTATGTTGTTATGTGGTTTGACCGATAAAAATCTTCGTAGAATATGTGGGAGCCAATATGAGCATCCAGGTTCCGCTATTGGTTATTGACCGGAGACGTGTCTCGGTCATGTCTACATAGTTCTCGAACCCGTAGGGTCCGCACGCTTAAAGTTCGGTGATGATTTATATTATGAGTTATGTGTTTTGACGTATCGAAGGTAGTTCGGTGTTCCGGATGAGATCAGGGACATGTCGAGGAGTCTCGAAATGGTTGAGACGTAAAGATCGATATATTGGACGACTATATTCGGACATCGGAAAGGTTCCGAGTGATTCAGGTATTTATCGGAGTACCGGAGAGTTACGGGAATTCGCCGGGGAGTATATGGGCCTTATTGGGCTTTAGGGGAAAGAGAGAGGGGAGGCTGCGCGTACCCCCAAGGCTTAGTACGAATTGGACTAGGGGGAGGGCGGCGCCCCCTCCTTCCTTCTCTTCTCTTTTCCCTTTCCTTCTCTCCTACTCCTACTACTTGGAAGGGCTCCTAGTTCTACTAGGAAAGGAGGAATCCTACTCCCGATGGGAGTAGGACTCCCCTAGGGCGCGCCATAGAGAGAGCCGGCCCTCCCCCTCCTCCACTCCTTTATATACGGGGGAGGGGGGCACCCCATAGACACACAAGTTGATCAGTTGATCTTTTAGCCGTGTGCGTTGCCCCCCTCCACCATAATCCACCTTGATCATATCGTAGCGGTGCTTAGGCGAAGCCCTGCGTCGGTAGCATCATCATCACCGTCATCACGCCAGCGTGCTGACGAAACTCTCCTTCGACACTCTGCTGGATCAGAGTTCGTGGGACGTCATCCAGCTGAACGTGTGCAGAACTCGGAGGTGCCGTGCGTTCGATACTTGGATCGGTCGGATCGTGAAAACGTACGACTACATCAACCGTGTTGTCATAACGCTTCCGCTTTCGGTCTACGAGGATACATGGACAACACTCTCCCCTCTCATTGCTATGCATCACCATGATCTTGTGTGTGCGTAGGAAATTTTGAAATTACTACGTTCTCCAACAGTGGCATCCTAGTCAGGTTTTATGCGTAGATGTTATATGCACGAGTAGAACACAAGTGAGTTGTGGGCGATACAAGTCATACTGCTTACCAGCATGTCATACTTTGGTTCTACCGGATCGACATTACGCGTACGCTTACACGAGACTGGTTCTACCGACGTGCTTTCCACATAGGTGGCTGGCGGGTGTCAGTTTCTCCAACTTTAGTTGAACCGAGTGTGGCTATGCCCGGTCCTTGAGAAGGTTAAAACAACACTAACTTGACGAACTATCGTTGTGGTTTTGATGCGTAGGTAAGAACGGTTCTTGCTCAGCCCATAGCAGCCACGTAAAACTTGCAACAACAAAGTAGAGGATGTCTAACTTGTTTTTGCAGGGCATGTTGTGATGTGATATGGTCAAGACATGATGCTATATTTTATTGTATGAGATGATCATGTTTTTTAACCAAGTTATCGGCAACTGGCAGGAGCCATATGGTTGTCGCTTTATTGTATGCAATGCAATCGCCCTATAATTGCTTTACTTTATCACTAAGCGATAGTGATAGTCGTAGAAGCAATAGTTAGCGAGACGACAACGATGCTACGATGGAGATCAAGGTGTCGCGCCAGTGATGATGGTGATCATGACGGTGCTTCGGAGATGGAGATCACAAGCACAAGATGATGATGGCCATATCATATCACTTATATTGATTGCATGTGATGTTTATCCTTTATGCATCTTATCTTGCTTTGATTGACGGTAGCATTATAAGATGATCTCTCACTAAATTTCAAGATAAAAGTGTTCTCCCTGAGTATGCACTGTTGCCAAAGTTCTTCGTGCCCAGACACCACGTGATGATCAGGTGTGATAAGCTCTACGTCCATCTACAACGGGTGCAAGCCAGTTTTGCACACGCAGAATACTCAGGTTAAATTTGACGAGCCTAGCATATGCAGATATGGCCTCGGAACACTAAGACCGAAAGGTCGAGCGTGAATCATATAGTAGATATGATCAACATAGTGATGTTCACCATTGAAAACTACTCCATTTCACGTGATGATCGATTATGGTTTAGTTGATTTGGATCACGTGATCACTTAGATGATTAGAGAGATGTCTATCTAAGTGGGAGTTCTTAAGTAATATGATTAATTGAACTTTAATTTATCATGAACTTAGTCATGGTAGTTTCTTGTAAATTATGTTGTAGATCAATAGCTCGCGTTATAGCTTCCCTATGTTTTTATATGTTCCTAGAGAAAAACTATTTTGAAAGATGTTAGTAGCAATGATGTGGACTTGGTCCGTGATCTGAGGTTTATCCTCATTGCTGCACAAAATAATTATGTTCTTGATGCACCGCTAGGTGACAGACCTATTGCAGGAGCAGATGCAGACCTTATGAACGTTTGGCTAGCTCAATATGATGACTACTTGATAGTTTTGTGCACCATGCTTTATGGCTTAGAACCGGGACTACAAAAACATTTTTGAAACTTCATGGAACATATGAGATGTTTCAAGAGATGAAATTGGTATTTCAGACTCATGCCCGTGTCAAGAGGTATGAGACCTCTGACAAATACTTCGCCTAAAAGATGGAGGAGAATTGCTCAACTAGTGAGCAAGTGCTTAGATTGTCTGAGTACTACAATCACTTGAATCAAGTGGGAGTTAATCTTCCAGATAAGATAGTGATTGACAGAGTTCTCTAGTCACCATCACCAAGTTACTGGAACTTTGTGATGAACTATAGTGTGCAAGGGATGACGAAAACGATTCCCGAGCTCTTTGTGATGCTGAAATCAACGAAGGTAGAAATCAAGAAAGAGCATCAAGTGTTGATGATTGACAAGACCACTAGTTTCAAGAAAAAGGCAAAGGAAGATAAAGGTAACTTCAAGTAGAATGGCAAGTAATTTGTCACTCCCATGAAGAAGCCCAAAGCTGGACCAAAACCTGAAACTGAGTGCTTCTACTGCAAAGGAAATGGTCACTGGAAGAGGAAATGCCCTGAATATTTGGTGGATAAGAAGGATGGCAAAGTGAACAAGGGTATATTTGATATACAGGTTATTAATGTGTACCTTACTAGTGTTTATAGTAGCCCCTAAGTATTTGATACTTGTTCGGTTGCTAAGATTAGTAACTCGAAACAGGAGTTACTGAATAAACAGAGACTAGTTGAGGGTGAAGTGATGATGTGTGTTGGAAGTGGTTCCAAGATTGATATGATCATCATCGCACACTCCCTATACTTTCGGGATTAGCGTCAAACCTAAATAAATGTTATTTGGCATTTGCGTTGAGCATCAATATGATTTGATCATGTTTATTGCAATACGGTTATTCATTTAAAGTCAGAGAATAATTGTTGTTCTGTTTACATGAATAAAACCTTCGATGGTCATACACCCAATGAAAATAGTTTGTTGGATCTCGATCGTAGTGATACACATATTCATAATATTGATGCCAAAAGATGCAAAGTTGATAATGATAGTGCAACTTATTTGTGGCACTGTCGTTTGGATCATATCAGTGTAAAGCGCATGAAGAAACTCCATAAAGATGGACTTTTGGAATCACTTGGTTATGAATCATTTGATGCTTGCGAACCGTGCTTTTTGGGCAAGATGACTAAAACTCTATGATACGTCTCCAACGTATCTATAATTTTTGATTGTTCCATGCTATTATATTACCCGTTTTGGATGTTTATGGGCTTTATTTTACACTTTTATATCATTTTTGGGACTAACCTACTAACCGGAGGCCCAGCCCATATTGTTGTTTTCTTGCCTATTTCAGTGTTTCGAAGAAAAGGAATATCAAATGGAGTCCAAACGGAATGAAACCTTCGGGAGTGTGATTTTTGGAACAAACATGATCCAGGAGACTTGGAGTTCACGTCAGAGAAGCTTTGGGGAGGCCAGGAGATAGGAGGGGGCGCCCCCCTACTGGGCACGCCCCCTGTCTTGTGGGCCCCTCGAGCACCCCCCGACCGACTTCTTTCACCTATATAATCCCATATACCCTAAAAACATCGAAGGGGAAGATAGATCGGGAGTTCCGCCGCCGCAAGCCTGTGTGGCCACCAAAAGTCAATCGGGACCCTATTCCGGCACCCTACCGGAGGGGGGATCTGTTAGAAATATGCCCTAGAGGAAATAATAAAAGGATTATTATTATATTTCTTTGTTCATGATAGTTGTCTTTTATTCATGCTATAATTGTATTATCCGGAAATCGTAATACACGTGTGAATACTTAGACCACAACATGTCCCTAGTGAGCCTCTAGTTGACTAGTTCGTTAATCAACAGATAGTCATGGTTTCCTGACTATGGACATTGGATGTCGTTGATAACGGGATCACATCATTAGGAGAATGATGT
The DNA here is from genome assembly GCF_018294505.1 of Triticum aestivum. Taxonomy (NCBI): domain Eukaryota; kingdom Viridiplantae; phylum Streptophyta; class Magnoliopsida; order Poales; family Poaceae; genus Triticum; species Triticum aestivum. The sequence continues at coordinate 661,484,935 of NC_057798.1, read as the reverse complement.
GATGGACAAGACCCAATCCTAAGCATAGCACAAAGATCGTGTAGTTCGTTTGCTAGAGCTTTTCCAATGTCAAGTATCTTTTCCTTAGACCATGAGATCGTGTAACTCCCGGATACCGTAGGAGTGCTTTGGGTGTTCCAAACGTCACAACGTAACTGGGTGACTATAAAGGTGCACTACAGGTATCTCTGAAAGTGTCTGTTGGGTTGACACGGATCAAGACTGGGATTTGTCACTCTGTATAACGGAGAGGTATCACTGGGCCCACTCGGTAGTGCATCATCATAATGAGCTCAAAGTGACCAAGTGTCTGGTCACGGGATCATGCATTATGGTAGGATTAAAGTGACTTGCCGGTAATGAGATTGAACGAGGTATTGGGATACCGATGATCGAATCTCGGGCAAGTAACATACCGTCTGACAAAGGGAATAGTATACGGGGTTGCTTGAATCCTCGACACCATGGTTCATCCGATGAGATCATCGAGGAGTATGTGGGAGCCAACATGGGTATCCAGATCCTGCTGTTGGTTATTGACCGGAGAGCCGTCTCGGTCATGTCTGCATGTCTCCCGAACCCGTAGGGTCTACACACTTAAGGTTCGGTGACGCTAGGGTTGTATGAATATGATTATGCAGCAAACCGAATGTTGTTCGGAGTCCCGGATGAGATCCCGGACGTCACGAGGAGTTCCGGAATGGTCCGGAGGTAAAGAATTATATATATGAAGTGTTGTTTCGGCCATCGGGAAAGTTTCGGGATCACCCGGTATTGTACCGGGACCACCGGAAGGGTCCCGGGGGTCCACCGGGTGGGGCCACCTATCCCGGAGGGGCCCGTGGGCTGAGGTGGGAGGGGAACCATCCCCTAGTGGGCTGGTGTGCCCCCCCTTGGGCCCACCCTGCGCCTAGGGTTGGAAACCCTAGGGTGGGGGGCACACCACTTGCCTTGGGGGGCACTCCACCCCCCTGGCCGCTGCCCCCTTGGGAGATTCCCATCTCCAGGGCCGGCGCCCCCCCAGGGGGCCTATATAAAGGAGGGGGAGGGCAGCCGCACCCTGAGTCTTGGCGCCTCCCTCCCCCTGCTACACCTCTTCCTCCTCCCGCAGTTGCTTGGCGAAGCCCTGCCGGAGTCCTGCTGCATCCACCACCACGTTGTCGTGCTGCTGGATCTTCATCAACCTCTCCTTCCCCCTTGCTGGATCAAGACGGAGGAGACGTCACGCTGACCGTACGTGTTTTGAACGCGGAGGTGCCGTCCGTTCGGTGCTAGGATCTCCGGTGATAGGATCACGACGAGAACGACTACCTCAACCCCGTTCTCTTGAACGCTTCCGCACGCGATCTACAAGGGTATGTAGATGCATCTCTCTCTCGCTCTCTCTCTCTCTCTCTCTCTCGTTGCTAGATGAACTCATAGATGGATCTTGGTGAACGTAGGAAATTTTTTTATTTTATGCAACGTTCCCCAACAGTGGCATCAGAGCTAGATCTATGCGTAGTTCTCTATTGCACGAGTAGAACACAAATCTATTGTGGGCGTAGATCTTGTCAACTTGCTTGCCACTACTAGTCTTTTCTTGCTTCAGCGGTATTGTGGGATGAAGCGGCCCGGACCGACCTTGCACGTACACTTACATGAGACAGGTTCCACCGACTGACATGCACTAGTTGCATAAGGTGGCTAGCGGGTGTCTGTCTCTCCTACTTTAGTTGGAGCGGATTCGATGAAAAGGGTCCTTATGAAGGGTAAATAGAAGTTGACAAAATCACGTTGTGGTTATTCGTAGGTAAAAAAACGTTCTTGCTAGAACCCAATTGCAGCCACGTAAAAGATGCAACAACAATTAGAGGACGTCTAACTTGTTTTTGCAGCAATTGTTTTGTGATGTGATATGGCCAGAAGTTGTGATGAATGATGAATGATATATTGTGATATATGAGATCATGTTCTTGTAATAGGAATCACGACTTGCATGTCGATGAGTATGACAACCGGCAGGAGCCATAGGAGTTGTCTTAATTATTGTATGACATGCGTGTCAATGATTTAACGCCATGTAGTTACTTTACTTTATTGCTAAACCGTTAGCTATAGTAGTAGAAGTAATAGTTGGCGAGCAACTTCATGGAGGCACGATGATGGAGATCATGGTGTCATGCCGGTGACGGAGATGATCATGGAGCCCTGAAGATGGAGATCGAAGGAGCTATATGATCTTGGCCATATCATGTCACTACTTTATATAATTGCATGTGATGTTTATTATGTTTTTATGCATCTTGTTTACTTAGAACGGCGGTAGTAAATAAGATGATCCCTTATAATAAAATCAAGAAAGTGTTCCCCCTAACTGTGCGCTGTTGCTAAAGTTCATCGTTTCGAAGCACCACGTGATGATCGGGTGTGATAGATCCTTACGTTCACATACAACGGGTGTAAGACAGTTTTACACATGAAAAAACACTTAGGGTTAACTTGACGAGCCTAGCATGTACAGACATGGCCTCGAAACACAAGAGACCAAAAGGTCGAACATGGGTCGTATGGAAGATATGATCAACATGGAGATGTTCACCGATGATGACTAGTCCATCTCACGTGATGATCGGACACGGCCTAGTCGACTCGGATCGTGTAACACTTAGATGACTAGAGGGATGTCAAATCTGAGTGGGATTTCATTAAATAATTTGATTAGATGAACTTAATTATCATGAACTTAGTCTAAAGTCTTTGCAAAATATGTCTTGTAGATCAAATGGCCAACACTCATGTTAACATGAACCTCAACGTGTTCCTAGAGAAAACCAAGCTGAAAGATGATGGCAACAACTATTCGGACTGGGTCCGGAACCTGAGGATCATCCTCATAGCAGCCAAGAAAGCACATGTCCTAGAAGGACCGCTAGGTGAAGCACCCATCCCAGAGAACCAAGACGTTATGAACACTTGGCAGTCACGTGCTGATGATTACTCCCTCATTCAGTGCGGCATGCTTTACAGCTTAGAACCGGGGCTCCAGAAGCGTTTTGAGCAACACGGAGCATATGAGATGTTCGAGGAGCTGAAAATGGTTTTTCAAGCTCATGCCCGGGTCGAGAGATATGAAGTCTCCGACAAGTTCTATAGTTGTAAGATGGAGGAAAACAGTTCTGTCAATGAGCACATACTCAAAATGTCTGGGTTGCACAACCGCCTGTCCCAGCTGGACATTAACCTCCCAGACGAGGCGGTCATTGACAGAATCCTTCAGTCACTCCCACCGAGCTTCAAGAGCTTTGTGATGAACTACAATATCCAGGGGATGGTGAAGACCATTCCTGAAGTATTCTCAATGCTGAAGTCAGCAGAGGTTGAAATCAAGAAAGAACATCAAGTGTTGATGGTCAATAAAACCACCAAGTTCAAGAAGGGCAAGGGTAAGAAGAACTTCAAGAAGGACGGCAAAGATGTTGCCGTGCCCGGCAAGCCAGTTGCCGGAAAGAAGTCAACGAATGGACCCAAGCCTGAGACTGAGTGCTTTTATTGCAAAGGGAAGGGTCACTGGAAGCGGAACTGCCCCAAATACTTAGCGGACAAGAAGGACGGCAACACTAAAGGTATATGTGATATACATGTAATTGATGTGTACCTTACCAGTACTCGTAGTAACTCCTGGGTATTTAATACCGGTGCCGTTGCTCACATTTGTAACTCACAGCAGGAGCTGCGGAATAAGCGGAGACTGGCGAAGGACGAGGGGACGATGCGCGTCGGGAATGGTTCCAAGGTCGATGTGATCGCCGTCGGCACGCTACTTCTACATTTACCTACAGGATTAGTTTTAAACCTCAATAATTGTTATTTAGTGCCAAGTTTGAGCATGAACATTGTATCTGGATCTCGTTTAATACGAGATGGCTACTCATTTAAATCCGAGAATAATGGTTGGTCTATTTATATGAGAGATATGTTTTATGGTCATGCCCCGATGGTCAATGGTTTATTCTTAATGAATCTCGAACGTAATGTTACACATATTCATAGTGTGAATACCAAAAGATGTAAAGTTGATAACGATAGTCCCACATACTTGTGGCACTGCCGCCTTGGTCACATTGGTGTCAAGCGCATGAAGAAGCTCCATGTTGATGGACTTTTAGAGTCTCTCGATTATGAATCATTTGACACATGCGAACCATGCCTTATGGGCAAAATGACCAAGACTCCGTTCTCCGGAACTATGGAGCGAGCAACCAACTTATTGGAAATCATACATACTGATGTGTGTGGTCCAATGAGTGTTGAGGCTCGCAGAGGATATCGTTATGTTCTCACTCTCACTGATGACTTAAGTAGATATGGGTATGTCTACTTGATGAAACACAAGTCTGAGACCTTTGAAAAGTTCAAGGAATTTCAGAATGAAGTAGAGAATCAACGTGACCAAAAGATAAAATTCTTATGATCGGATCGTGGAGGAGAATATTTAAGTCACGAATTTGGTACGCACTTAAGGAAATGTGGAATCGTTTCACAACTCACGCCGCCTGGAACACCTCAGCGTAACGGTGTGTCCGAACATCATAATCGCACTCTATTGGATATGGTGCGATCTATGATGTCTCTTACCGATTTACCGCTATCATTTTGGGGATATGCTCTAGAGACAGCTACATTCACTTTAAATAGGGCACCGTCTAAATCCGTTGAGACGACACCATATGAATTATGGTTTGGGAAGAAACCTAAGCTGTCGTTTCTAAAAGTTTGGGGATGCGATGCTTATGTCAAGAAACTTCAACCTGAAAAGCTCGAACCCAAGTCGGAAAAATGCGTCTTCATAGGATACCCCAAGGAAACCATTGGGTATACCTTCTACCTTAGATCCGAAGGCAAGATCTTTGTTGCCAAGAACGGATCCTTTCTGGAAAAAGAGTTTCTCTCGAAAGGAGTAAGTGGGAGGAAAGTAGAACTCGATGAAGTACTACCTCTTGAACCGCAAAGTAGTGCAGCTCAGGAAGATGTTCCTGTGGTGCCTACACCGACTGGAGAGGAAATTAATGATGATGATCAAGGTACTTCGGATCAAGTTGCTACTGAACTTCGTAGGTCCACAAGGACACGTTCCACACCAGAGTGGTATGGCAACCCTGTCCTGGAAATCATGTTGTTAGACAACGGTGAACCTTCGAACTATGAAGAAGCAATGGCGGGCCTAGATTCCAATAAATGGCTAGAAGCCATGCAATCCGAGATAGAATCCATGTATGAAAACAAAGTATGGACTTTGACTGACTTGCCCGATGATCGGCGAGTGATAGAAAACAAATGGATCTTTAAGAAGAAGACAGACGCGGATGGTAATGTCACCATCTATAAAGCTCGACTTGTCGCTAAGGGTTATCGGCAAGTTCAAGGGGTTGACTACGATGAGACTTTCTCTCCCGTAGCGAAGCTTAAGTCCGTCTGAATCATGTTAGCAATTGCCGCATACTATGATTATGAGATATGGCAGATGGACGTCAAAACGGCATTCCTTAACGGTTATCTTAAGGAAGAGCTGTATATGATGCAGCCGGAAGGTTTTGTCAATTCTAAGAATACTAACAAAGTATGCAAGCTCTAGCGATCCATTTATGGGCTGGTGCAAGCATCTCGGAGTTGGAACATTCGCTTTGATGAGATGATCAAAGCGTTTGGGTTTATGCAGACTTATGGAGAAGCTTGCGTTTACAAGAAAGTGAGTGGAAGGTCTGTAGCATTTCTCATATTATATGTAGATGACATACTTTTGATGGGAAATGATATAGAATTCTTGGACAGCATTAAGGCCTACTTGAATAAGTGTTTTTCAATGAAGGACCTTGGAGAAGCTGCTTACATATTAGGCATCAAGATCTATAGGGATAGATCAAGACGCCTCATAGGTCTTTCACAAAGCTCATACCTTGATAAGATTTTGAAGAAGTTCAAAATGGATCAGTCCAAGAAAGGGTTCTTGCTTGTATTGCAAGGTGTGAGATTGAGCTCGGCTCAATGCCCGACCACGGCAAAAGATAAAGAAGAGATGAGTGTCATCCCCTATGCCTCAGCCATAGGATCTATTATGTATGCCATGCTGTGTACCAGACCAGATGTAAACCTTGTCATAAGTTTGGTAGGTAGGTACCAAAGTAATCCCGGCAAGGAACACTGGACAGCGGTCAAGAATATCCTAAAGTACCTGAGAAAAGGACAAAGGACATGTTTCTCATTTATGGAGGCGACAAAGAGCTCGTCGTAAAGGGTTACGTCGACGCTAGCTTCGACACAGATCTGGATGACTCTAAGTCACAAACCGGATACGTGTATATGTTGAATCGTGGAGCAGTAAGCTGGTGCAGTTGCAAGCAGAGCGTCGTGGTGGGATCTACATGTGAAGCGGAGTACATGGAAGCCTCGGAGGCAGCGCATGAAGCAATATGGATGAAGGAGTTCATCACCGACCTAGGAGTCATACCCAATGCGTCAGGGCCAATCACTCTCTTCTGTGACAACACTGGAGCTATTGCCCTTGCCAAGGAGCCCAGGTTTCACAAGAAGACCAGGCACATCAAGCGTCGTTTCAACTCCATCCGTGAAAATGTTCAAGATGGAGACATAGATATTTGCAAAGTACATACGGATCTGAATGTCGCAGATCCGTTGACTAAACCTCTTCCGCGAGCAAAACATGATCAATACCAGAACTCTATGGGTGTTCGATTCATCACAATGTAACTAGATTATTGACTCTAGTGCAAGTGGGAGACTGTTAGAAATATGCCCTAGATGCAATAATAAAAGGATTATTATTATATTTCTTTGTTCATGATAGTTGTCTTTTATTCATGCTATAATTGTATTACCCGGAAATTGTAATACACGTGTGAATACTTAGACCACAACATGTCCCTAGTGAGCCTCTAGTTGACTAGTTCATTAATCAACAGATAGTCATGGTTTCCTGACTATGGACATTGGATGTCATTGATAACGAGATCACATCATTAGGAGAATGATGTGATGGACAAGACCCAATCCTAAGCATAGCACAAAGATCGTGTAGTTCGTTTGCTAGAGCTTTTCCAATGTCAAGTAGCTTTTCCTTAGACCATGAGATCGTGTAACTCCCGGATACCGTAGGAGTGCTTTGGGTGTACCAAATGTCACAACGTAACTGGGTGACTATAAAGGTGCACTACAGGTATCTCCGAAAGTGTCTGTTGGGTTGACACGGATCGAGACTGGGATTTGTCACTCCGTATAACGGAGAGGTATCACTGGGCCCACTCGGTAGTGCATCATCATAATGATCTCAAAGTGACCAAGTGTCTGGTCACGGGATCATGCATTACGGTACGAGTAAAGTGACTTGCCGGCAACGAGATTGAACGAGGTATTGGGATACCGATGATCGAATCTCGGGCAAGTAACATACCGTCTGACAAAGGGAATAGTATACGGGGTTGCTTGAATCCTCGACATCATGGTTCATCCGATGAGATCATCGAGGAGTATGTGGGAGCCAACATGGGTATCCAGATCCCGTTGTTGGTTATTGACCGGAGAGCCGTCTCGGTCATGTCTGCATGTCTCCCGAACCCGTAGGGTCTACACACTTAAGGTTTGGTGACGCTAGGGTTGTATGAATATGAGTATGCAGAAAACAAAATGTTGTTCGGAGTCCCGGATAAGATCACGGACGTCACGAGGAGTTCCGGAATGGTCCGGAGGTAAAGAATTATATATAGGAAGTGTTGTTTCGGCCATCGGGAAAGTTTCGGGGTCACCCGGTATTGTACCGGGACCACCGGAAGGGTCCCGGGGGTCCACCGGGTGGGGCCACCTATCCCGGAGGGCCCCTTGGGCTGAGGTGGGAGGGGAACCAGCCCCTAGTGGGCTGGTGCGCCCCCCCTTGGGCCCCCTGTGCCTAGGGTTGGAAACCCTAGGGTGGGGGGGTGCACCACTTGCCTTGCGGGCACTCCACCCCCCTGGCCGCCGCCCCCTTGGGAGATTCCCATCTCCAGGGCCGGCGCCCCCCCTAGGGGGCCTATATAAAGGAGGGGGGAGGGCAGCCGCACCCTGAGTCTTGGCGCCTCCCCCCCCCTTCTACACCTCTTCCTCCTCCCGCAGTTGCTTGGCGAAGCCCTGCCGGAGTCCTGCTGCATCCACCACCACGCCGTCGTGCTGCTGGATCTTCATCAACCTCTCCTTCCCCCTTGCTGGATCAAGACGGAGGAGACGTCACGCTGACCGTACGTGTGTTGAACGCGGAGGTGCCGTCCGTTTGGCGCTAGGATCTTCGATGATAGGATCACGACGAGAACGAATACCTCAACCCCGTTCTCTTGAACGCTTCCGCACGCGATCTACAAGGGTATGTAGATGCATATCTATCTCTCATTGCTAGATGAACTCATAGATGGATCTTGGTGAACGTAGGAAATTTTTTTATTTTATGCAACGTTCCCCAACAGGATCCCTCACCGGTGGCCATCTTCATCATCCCGACGATCTCCATGATGAGGAGGGAGTAGTTCACCCTCGGGGCTGAGGGTATGTACCAGTAGCTATGTGTTTGATCTCTCTCTCTCTCTCTCTCGTGTTCTCTCTCATGTTCTCTCTATGGCACGATCTTGATGTATCACGAGCTTTGCTATTATAGTTGGATCTTATGATGTTTCTCCCCCTCTACTCTCTTGTAATGGATTGAGTTTTCCCTTTGAAGTTATCTTATCGGATTGAGTCTTTAAGGATTTGAGAACACTTGATGTATGTCTTGACGTGCTTATCTGTGGTGACAATGGGATATCACGTGATCCACTTGATGTATGTTTTGGTGATCAACTTGCGGGTTCCGCCCATGAACCTATGCATAGGGGTTGGCACACGTTTTCGTCTTGACTCTCCGGTAGAAAGTTTGGGGAACTCTTTGAAGTACTTTGTGTTGGTTGAATAGATGAATCTGAGATTGTGGGATGCATATCGTATAATCATGCCCATGGATACTTGAGGTGACAATGGAGTATCTAGGTGACATTAGTGTTTTGGTTGATTTGTGTCTTAAGGTGTTATTCTAGTATGAACTCTATGATAGATTGAACGGAAAGAATAGCTTCATGTCTTTTACTACAGACTCTTGAATAGATAGATCAAAACGGATAACTTTGAGGTGGTTTCGTACCCTACCATAATCTCTTTGTTTGTTCTCCGCTATTAGTTGCTTTGGAGTGACTCTTTGTTGCATGTTGAGGGATAATTATGTGATCCAATTATGTTATTATTATTGAGAGAACTTGCACTAGTGAAAGTATGAACCTTAGGCCTTGTTTCCTACCATTGCAATACCGTTTACGCTCACTTTTATCATTAGTTACCTTGCTGTTTTTTTATAATTTCAGATTACAAATACCTTTATCTACCATCCATATTGCGCTTGTATCACCATCTCTTCGCCGAACTAGTGCACCTATACAATTTACCATTGTATTGGGTGTGTTGGGGACACAAGAGACTCTTTGTTGTTTGGTTGCATGGTTGTTTGAGAGAGACCATCTTCATCCTACGCCTCCCACGGATTGATAAACCTTAGGTCATCCACTTGAGGGAAATTTGCTACTGTCCTACAAACCTGTGCACTTGCAGGCCCAACAACGTCTACAAGAAGAAGGTTGTGTAGTAGACATCAAGCTCTTTTCTGGCGCCGTTGCCGGGGAGGTGAGTGCTTGAAGGTATATCTTTAGATCTTGCAATTGAATCTTTTTGTTTCTTGTTTTATCACTAGTTTAGTTTATAAAAGAAAACTACAAAAAAATGGAATTGAGTTTATCTCATACTCTTCGTCTTTTTAATATCTTTCGTGAGTATCATGAAAAGGAAAATTGTGCTCAAGTGCTAGAAGAAGAAATCTATAGAATGTTTGATACTAAATCTTTGAATGATGAGCATGATTGCAATGTTGTTAGTATGAATTCTTTGAATATCCATAGTACTAATGATGATTGCACTACTTATGATGAAAATGTCTCTTATAATCATGTCGATTTTTGTGGAGTAGATTGGGTTTGCAAGTACACACCAAATAGGGAAAATAGATATTGCAAGAGGCATAAGCATTTAGAAACTAAAGGGTTGCAAGAAAGGCTTAATGTTAGCGCTGAAAATTTAAGATATCTTTACCATTGTGAACTTTGCAATGAACGTGATCATTTACATCTCCAATGCAAATTGTTTCATGATCGAATCGTGTCCAAAAATTCTGATGATTTGATCTCCCTTGCTCATTACAATGAACTTATTTTGCTTTTGGGTTATGAAGAATTGAAACGTGCAACTAAGCTTGTTCCAAAATTTAATCTTGAGCATTTCATTGATATTGATTTAGAGGAGATCTATTTGTTTTGTGCGGTGAATTGCATTGAAAATCCTTATATTGCCAATCACCTAAACGAAAGAAAGCAATTAGAAGATGAAGAGAATACTAATGAAAGGGAATAGACTTCCCAATATCCTCCTATTATTTCTTATGATGAATCAGGTTACGAGGAGGATCTTTCTATTCAACCAATCTCATCAATAAGAAGCACAAAGAAGAAGGTTGAACCCACACATAATGTGAAGAAGAAAAAGAAAAGAAGGAGCAACAAAGGTAAAAAGGTATCCCTCCCAAACGATGTTGCTCCTACTACTCATTGTGATGATGATAATTGCTATACTATTGGTGCTATCCATATTTTTAATGATGAGAGTGATTATGCTTATGATATGAAAGAGCCCAAGCTTGGGGAAGCTATGTTTGGTGAGAATGACATATTTGAGAATATATTTGCTGAAATTAATGATTGTCCCAAGCTTGGGGATGCTATGTTTAATGAAGATGATATTTCTAGTCTCCCAAGTTTTGTTATGCAAAGTTGTTATGATGATAGCATGCCTCTTACTTATGATTATATTGATGAAAGTGGGTTTGGAAGAGTGTCAACTTTAGGAAGTAATGATCCCACTATTTTGGAGGATGTTGAATCTTATTGTGATGAATATGAAAGTGGATTTGGAAGAGTGTCAACTTTATTTAGTGATGATTCCACTATCTTGGAAGAGGTTTCAATCGATTATGATGAGAACAAAGTTGCTATTTATGATGATTATTGTGATGAAACTTATGCTATAAAAAGTAGTGATGATTATATTTATAAAACTTGTCATGATTATGATTACCCTTTTTCTGAACATTACTCTTTTAATGTGGAAACAATTTATAGTATTCAAGTCTCTTATGATACTCCCACCATTCCGAATGAGAAGAATTTTGCTTATGTGGAGAGTAGTAAATTTTCTATGCTTGTAGATCATGAAAAGAATGCTTTAGGTGCTGGTTATATTGTTGAATTCATTCATGATGCTACTGAAAATTATTATGAGGGAGGAACATATGCTTGTAGGAATTGCAATAATACCAAGTTTCCTCTCTATGTGCTTAAAGTTTTAAAGTTATGCTTGTTTTTCCTTTCTATGCTAGTTGATTAAAGTTCCCATAAGTTGTTTGATCACAAAATTCCTATGCATAGGAATTGGGTTAGACTTAATGTGCTAGTCATATTCTTCATGATGCTCCCTTTATGTTTCAATTCTTATCTTTTATGTGAGCACTATTGAAATCATCATGCCTAGCTAGAAAGGCATTAAAGAAAAGCGCTTGTTGGGAGACAACCCAATATTTACCCTAACTGTTTTTGTGTGTCCACATGATTATGCTACTGTATTAATCATGTTTTATAGCTTTTGTTTCAATAAAGTGCCAAGTAGAACCTTTGAGAAGACTTGGGTGAAGTCTATATGATCTTGCTGTAAAAAACAGAAACTTTGCGCTCACGAGAATAACTCCCATTCTTTACTGGAGAGTGATTTTAGGTTGATTTTTTTGCAGATGATTAATAGACAAATTACTCAGGTCCACCAATTTATTTCAGAATTTTTGGAGTTACATAAGTATACGTTTGATACAGATTACTATAGACTATTCTATTTTTGACAGATTCTGTTTTCTATGTGTTGTTTGCTTATTTTGATGAATCTATGAGTAGTATCGGAGAGTATGAACCATAGAGAAGTTGGAATACAGTAGGTTTAGCACTAATATAAATAAAGAATGAGTTCACAACAGTACCTAAGTGGTGATTTATTTTCTTATACTAACGGAGCTTACGAGTTTTGTTTTGAGTTTCGTGTTGTGAAGTTTTCAAGTTTTGGGTAAAGATTCGATGGAGTATGGAATGAGGAGTGGTAAGAGCCTAAGCTTGGGGATGCACAAGGAACCCCAAGGTAATATTCAAGGACAAACAAGAGCCTAAGCTTGGGGATGCCCCGGAAGGCCTCCCCTCTTTCGTCTTCGTTCATCGGTAACTTTACTTGGAGCTATATTTTTATTCGCCACATGATATGTGTTTTGCTTGGAGCGTCATTTTATTTTGTTAGTATTTGCTTGCTTTTATTTAGAATAATGTTTTGCATCTTTATTTTTAATAAAAATGTCAAGGATAGCCTTTACCATTCTTATTTTGCAAGTATACATGTTGCTGTTTCAAAACAGAAAGTTTACCGCTGTTGCAAAAATTCCCTAGAAAAGTAATAGAGTGATATAATGTTGAATCTTTTTGCATATTGAGCTCTTATAAATCTTATACAGCTTAGTATTTTTCTTATAATTTTTGGAGTTAGGGAAGTATGATGAATCTTGCATTATTTACAGACTATACTGTTTTGGCAGATTGCTGTTATCTTTGCATTGTTTGCGTATGCTTGCTTGTTTAATGATTCTATTTGAGGATAGGAGTATTAAATATGAAGAGGCATTTAATATTCAATGTTTAATAATAATGTTAGTAATCTATTATAGTAGAAAATGATAAGGTTATTGCATTGTTTTATACTAACTTATCTCACGAGTTCTTGTTGAGTTTTGTGTGGATGAAGTTTTTGAGATTTAGGGAAACCGTGATATAAAAGGAATTAAGCAGACACAAAAGCTTGGGGATGCCCAAGGCATCCCAAGATAATATTTCAATAAGTCTCAAGCATCTAAGCTTGGAGATGCCCCGGTAGGCATCCCACCTTTCTTCTTCAACAATTATTGGTTAGTATCGGTTGAACCTAAGTTTTTGCTTCTTCACATGAGTTGTGCTATCCTTGCAATGTCATTTTGTTTTGCTTTGCTTGCTACTTGAATAAAATACCAAGATCTGAAATACTTAAATGAGAGAGAGTCTTCTCATAGCTATATAATTATCTGACTACTCATTGATCTTCACTTATATCTTTCGGAGTAGTTTGTCATTTGCTCTAGTACTTCACTTCTATATTTTAGAGCATGATGGTAGTTTTATTATAAAGAAATTGTTGATCTCTCATGCTTCACTTATATTATTTTGAGAGTCTTTTAGAACAGCATGGTATTTGCTATGGTTATAAAATTGGTCCTAGAATGATGGGCATCCAAGTTGGGTATAATAAAAACTATCATAGAAAGTGAATTGGATGCTATGATCAATTTGATACTTGATAATTGTTTTGAGATATGGAGGTAGTGATATTAGAGTCATGCTAGTTCGGTGATTATGAATTTAAAAAATTCTTGTGTTAAAGTTGGCAAGTCCCATAGCATGCACGTATGGTAAAAGTTGTGTAAAAAATTTATTGCATGAGGTGCTCTTTTGATTGCCTTCCCTTGTGTGGAGGTCGGGGGCGCGTGATGGTTAACTCCTACCAACCTCCCCCTAGGAGCATGCACGTAGTGCTTTGCTTTTGATGACTTGTAGATTTTTGCAATAAGTATGTGAGTTCTTTATGACTAATGTTGAGTCCATGGATTATACGCACTTTTATCTTTCCATCATTGCTAGCCTCTTTGGTACCGTGCATTGCCCTTTCTCACCTTGAGAGTTGGTGCAAACTTCGCCGGTGCATCCAAACCCCGTGATACGATACGCTCTATCACACATAAACCTCCTTATATCTTCCTCAAAACAGCCACCATACCGACCTATTTATGGCATTTCCATAGCCATTCCGAGATATATTGCCATGCAACTTTCCACCATTCCGTTTATCATCATAACATACATTACTATTATCATATTGCCTTGCATGATCATGTAGTTGACATCGTATTTGTGGCAAAGCCACCATGCATAAATTTTCATACATGTCACTCTTGATTCATTCCCGGTACACCACCGGAGACATTCATATAGAATCATATCTTGTTCTAGTTTCAAGTTGTAATTATATATAGAAGTGTGATGATCATCATTATTAGAGCATTGTCCCTAAAGAAAAAAAAAGGCCAAAAAATAAAAAAGGAAAGGCCAAAGAAAAAAAAGGCCAAAAAGAAAAAAAGAAAGGCCCAAAAAAAAGAAAAGAAAAAAGGGGGGGCAATGTTACTATCTCTTTTTCTACACTTGTGCTGCAAAGTAGCACCATGTTCTTCATATAGCGAGTCTCATATGTTGTCACTTTCATATACTAGTGGGAATTTTCATTATAGAACTTGGCTTGTATATTCCTACGATGGGCTTCCTCAAATTCCCTAGGTCTTCATGAGCAAGCAAGTTGGATGCACACCCACTTAGTTTCTTTTGTTGAGCTTTCATACATTTATAGCTCTAGTGCATCCGTTGCATGGCAATCCCTACTCCTCATGTTGACATCAATTGATGGGCATCTCCATAGCCCGTTGATTATCCTCGTCAATGTGAGACTTTCTCCCTTTTTGTCTTCTCCACACAATCCCCATCATCATATTCTATTCCACCCATAGTGCTATATCCATGGCTCACGCTCATGTATTGCGTGAAAGTTGAATTTTTTTTTAGATTGCTAAAGTATGAAACAATTGCTTGGCTGAAACCGAGGTTGTGCTTGATGGGAGTATTTTGTGTGATGAAAATGAAGCATAGCCTAACTATATGATTTTGTAGCGATGAACTTTCTTTAGCCATGATATTTTGAGAAGACATGATTGCTTTGATTAGTATGCTTGAA
Organism: Triticum aestivum; assembly: GCF_018294505.1. Taxonomy (NCBI): domain Eukaryota; kingdom Viridiplantae; phylum Streptophyta; class Magnoliopsida; order Poales; family Poaceae; genus Triticum; species Triticum aestivum. The sequence continues at coordinate 661,469,887 of NC_057798.1, read as the reverse complement.
GTATTACTATTTCTTATGTCAATATGAACTTTTATTTTGAATCATTTGGATGTGAACATTCATGCCACAATAAAGAAAATTACATTGGGAATTATCCTAGGTAGCATTCCACATCAAAAATTCTATTTTTATCATTTACCTACTCGAGGACGAGCAGGAATTAAGCTTGGGGATGCTTGATACGTCTCCAACGTATCTATAATTTTTGATTGTTCCATGCTATTATATTACCCGTTTTGGATGTTTATGGGCTTTATTTTACACTTTTATACTCCCTCCGTCCAGAAATACTTGTCATTGAAATGGATGTATCTAGATGTATTTTAGTTCTAGATACATCCATTTTCATCCATTTTGATGACAAGTAATTCCGGACGGAGGGAGTATCATTTTTGGGACTAACCTACTAACCGGAGGCCCAGCCCATATTGCTATTTTCTTGCCTATTTCAGTGTTTCGAAGAAAAGGAATACCAAATGGAGTCCAAACGGAATGAAACCTTCGGGAGCGTGATTTTTGGAACGAACATGATCCAGGAGACTTGGAGTTCACTTCAGAGAAGCTTCGAGGAGGCCAGGAGATAGGAGGGCGCGCCCCCCTACTAGGCGCGCTCCCTATCTCGTGGGCCCCTCGAGCACCCCCCCCCCCGACCGACTTCTTTCACCTATATAAGCCCATATACCCTAAAACATCGAATGGTAAGATAGATCGGGAGTTCCGCCGCCGCAAGCCTGTGTAGCCACCAAAAGTCAATCGGGACCCTGTTCCGGAACCCTGCCGGAGGGGGGATCCCTCACCGTTGGCCATCTTCATCATCCCGGCGATCTCCATGACGAGGAGGGAGTAGGTCACCCTCGGGGCTGAGGGTATGTACCAGTATCTATGTGTTTGATCTCTCTCTCTCTCTCTCTCTCTCTCGTGTTCTCTCTATGGCACGATCTTGATGTATCACGAGCTTTGCTATTATAGTTGGATCTTATGATGTTTCTCCCCCTCTACTCTCTTGTAATGGATTGAGTTTTCCCTTTGAAGTTATCTTATCGGATTGAGTCTTTAAGGATTTGAGAACACTTGATGTATGTCTTGCCGTGCTTATCTGTGGTGACAATGGGATATCACGTGATCCACTTGATGCATGTTTTGGTGATCAACTTGCGGGTTCCGCCCTGAACCTATGCATAGGGGTTGGCACACGTTTTCGTCTTGACTCTCCGGTAGAAACTTGGGCACTCTTTGAAGTACTTTGTGTTGGTTGAATAGATGAATCTGAGACTGTGTGATGCATGTCGTATAATCATGCCCATGGATACTTGAGGTGACAATGGAGTATCTAGGTGACATTAGGGTTTTGGTTGATTTGTGTCTTAAGGTGTTATTCTAGTATGAACTCTATGATAGATTGAACGGGAAGAATAGCTTCATGTTATTTTACTACGGACTCTTGAATAGATAGATCAAAACGGGTAACTTTGAGGTGGCTTTGTACCCTACCATAATCTCTTTGTTTGTTCTCCGCTATTAGTTGCTTTGGAGTGACTCTTTGTTGCATGTTGAGGGATAGTTATGTGTTCCAATTATGTTATTATTGTTGAGAGAACTTGCACTAGTGAAAGTATGAACCTTAGGCCTTGTTTCCTACCATTGCAATACCATTTACGCTCACTTTTATCATTAGTTACCTTGCTGTTTTTACAATTTCAGATTACAAATACCTTTATCTACCATCCATATTGCGGTTGTATCACCATCTCTTCGCCGAACTAGTGCACCTATACAATTTACCATTGTATTGGGTGTGCTGGGGACACAAGAGACTCTTTGTTATTTGGTTGCAGGGTTGTTTGAGATATACCATCTTCATCCTATGCCTTCCACGGATTGATAAACCTTAGGTCATCCACTTGAGGGAAATTTGCTACTGTCCTACAAACCTGTGCACTTGCAGGCCCAACAACGTCTACAAGAAGAAGGTTGTGTAGTAGACATCACTCTGTTATCCGGAACAATGGAACGAGATACTGACTTGTTGGAAATAATACATACCGATGTATGCAGTCCAATGAGTGTTGATGCTCGTGGCGGGTATCGTTATTTTCCGACCTTCACAGAAGATTTGAGCAGATATGAGTATATCTACTTAATGAAACACAAGTCTGAAACTTGTTGGAAATAATACATACCGATGTATGCAGTCCAATGAGTGTTGATGCTCGTGGCGGGTATCGTTATTTTCCGACCTTCACAGAAGATTTGAGCAGATATGAGTATATCTACTTAATGAAACACAAGTCTGAAACTTTTGAAAAGTTCAAAGAATTTGAGAGTGAAGTGGAGAATCATCGTAATAAGAAAATAAAGTTTCTACGATCTGATCATGGAGGAGAATATTTGAGTTACGAGTTTGGCCTTCATTTAAAAACAATGTGGAATAGTTTCACAACTCATGCCACATGGAACACAACAGCGTAATGGTGTGTCCAAACGTCATAACCGCACTTTATTGGATATGGTGCGATCTATGATGTATCTTACCGATTTACCACTATCGTTTTGGGGTTATGCATTAGAAACAGTTGCATTCACTTTAAATAGGGCACCATCAAAATCCGTTGAGATGACGCCTTATGAACTGTGGTTTGACAAGAAACCGAAGTTGTCGTTTCTTAAAGTTTGGGGCTGCGATGCTTATGTGAAAAAGTTTCAACCTGATAAGCTCGAACCCAAATCGGAGAAGGGCGTCTTCATAGAATACCCAAAGGAAACTGTTGGGTACACCTTCTATCACAGATCCGAAGGCAATATATTCGTTGCTAAGAATGGATCCTTTCTAGAGAAGAAGTTTCTCTCGAAAGAAGTGAGTGGGAGGAAAGTAGAACTTGATGAGGTAATTGTACCTTCTCCCTTATTGAAAAGTAGTTCATCACAGAAATCAGTTCCAGTGATTCCTACACCAATTAGTGAAGAAGTTAATGATGATGATCATGAAACTTCATATCAAGTTGTTACCGAACCTCGTAGGTCTTCCAGAGTAAGATCTGCACCAAAGTGGTACGGTAATCCTGTTCTGGAAGTCATGTTACTAGACCATGATGAACCTACGAACTATGAGGAAGCGATGATGAGCTGAGATTCTGCGAAATGGCTTGAGGCCATAAAATCTGAGATAGGATCCATGTATGAGAACAAAGTATGGACTTTGGTTCACTTGCTCGATGATCAGCAAGCCAAGTTAAATAAATGGATCTTCAAGAGGAAGATGGACACTGATAGTAGTGTTACTATCTACAAAGCTCGAATTGTCGCAAAAGGTTTTTCGACAAGTTCAAGGAGTTGAATACGATGAGATTTTCTCACTCGCAGCGATGCTTAAGTCTGTCCGAATCATGTTAGCAAATTGCCACATTTTATGAAATCTAGCAAATGGATGTCAAACCTACATTCCTTAATGGATTTCTTAAAGAAGAGTTGTATATGATGCAATCAGAAGGTTTTGTCGATCCTAAAGGTGCTAACAAAATGTGCAAGCTCCAGCGATCCATCTATGGACTGGTGCAAGCATCTCGGAGTTGGAATATACGCTTTGATGAGTTGATCAAAGCATATAGTTTTATACAAACTTGCGGTGAAGCCTGTATTTATAAGAAAGTGAGTGGGAGCACTACAGAATTTCTGATGAGTATATGTGAATGACATATTGTTGATCGGAAATAATATAGAATTTTTTTGGAAAGCATAAAGGAGTATTTGAAAGGAGTTTTTTCAAAGAAAGATCTCGGTGAAGCTACTTACATATTGAGCATCAAGATCTATAGAGATAGATCAAAGCGCTTGATAAATTTTTTCAATGAGTACATACCTTGACAAGATTTTGAAGTAGTTCAAAATGGAACAGTCAAAGAAAGAGTTCTTGCCTGTGTTACAAGGTGTGAAATTGAGTAAGACTTAAAGCCCGACCACGGCAAAAGATAGATAGAGAATGAAAGTCATTCCCTATGCCTCAGCCATAGGTTCTATAAAGTATGCCATGCTGTGTACCAGATTTATTGTATACCCTACACTGAGTTTGGCAAGGGAGTACAAATAGTGATCTAAGAGTAGATCAATGGACAGCGGTCAAAATTATCCTTAGTGAAGACTAAGGAAATATTTCTCGATTATGGAAGTGATAAAAGAGCTCGTCGTAAAGATTTACATTGATGCAAGCTTTTACACTGATATAGATGGATCTAAATCTCAATCTGGATACATATTAAAAGTGGGAGCAATTAGCTAGAGTAGCTCCATGCAGAGCATTGTAGACATACAATATTTGCAAAATACATACGGCTCTGAATTTGACAAACCCATTGACTAAACTTCTCTCACGAGCAAAACATGATCACACCATAGTACTCTTTGGGTGTTAATCACATAGAGATGTGAACTAGATATTGACTCTAGTAAACCCTTTGGGTGTTGGTCACATGACGATGTGAGCTATGGGTGTTAATCACATACAGATGTGAATATTTGTGTTAAATCACATGGTGATGTGAACTAGATTATTGACTCTAGTGCAAGTGGGAGACTGAAGGAAATATGCCCTAGAGGCAATAATAAAGTTATTATTTATTTCCTCATATCATGATAAATGTTTATTATTCATGCTAAAATTGTATTACCAGAAACATAATACATGTGTGAATATATAGACAAACATAAGTGTCACTAGTATGCCTCTACTTGACTAGCTCGTTGAATCAAAGATGGTTAAGTTTCCTAGCCATAGACATGAGTTGTCATTTGATTAACGGGATCACATCATTAGGAGAATGATGTGATTGACTTGACCCATTCCATTAGCTTAGCACTTGATCGTTTAGTATGTTGTTATTGCTTTCTTCATGACTTATACATGTTCCTATGACTATGAGATTATGCAACTCCCGTTTACCGGAGGAACACTTTGTGTGCTACCAAACGTCACAATGTAACTGGGTGATTATAAAGGTGCTCTACAGGTGTCTCCGAAGGTACTTGTTGGGTTGGCGTATTTCGAGATTAGGATTTGTCACTCTGATTGTCGGAGAGGTATCTCTGGGCCCTCTCGGCAATGCACATCACTATAAGCCTTGCAAGCAATGTGACTAATGAGTTAGTTGCGAGATGATGTATTACATAACGAGTAAAGAGACTTGCCGGTAACAAGATTGAACTAGGTATTGAGATAACGAGATTGGCCAAGGAGTCTCGAAATGCTCGAGATGTAAAGATCGATATATTGGACGACTATATTCGGACATCGGAAAGGTTCCGAGTGATTCGGGTATTTATCGGAGTACCGGAGAGTTACGGGAATTCGTCGGGGAGTATATGGGCCTTATTGGGCTTTAGGGGAAAGAGAGAGGGGTGGCTGCGCCCCCCACCCCCCAAGGCTTAGTCCGAATTGGACTAGGGGGAGGGGCGGCGCCCCCTCCTTCCTTCTCTTCTCTTTTCTCTTTCCTTCTCTCCTACTCCTACTACTTGGAAGGGCTCCTAGTTCTACTAGGAAAGGAGGAATCCTCCTCCCGGTGGGAGTAGGACTCCCCTAGGGCGTGCCATAGAGAGGGCCGGCCCTCCCCCTCCTCCACTCCTTTATATACGGGAGAGGGGGCACCCCAAGACACACAAGTTGATTAGTTGATCTTTTAGCCGTGTGCGGTACCCCCCTCCACCATAATCCACCTCGATCATATCGTAGCAGTGCTTAGGCGAAGCCCTGCGTCGGTAGCATCATCATCACCATCATCACGCCGTCATGCTGATGAAACTCTCCTTCGACACTCTGCTGGATCGGAGTTCATGGGACGTCATCGAGCTGAACGTGTGCAGAACTCGGAGGTGTCGTGCGTTCGGTACTTGGATCGGTCGGATCGTGAAGACGTACGACTACATCAACCGCGTTGTCATAATGCTTCCGCTTTCGGTCTACGAGGGTACGTGGAAAACACTCTCCCCTCTCGTTGCTATGCATCACCATGATCTTGCGTGTGCGTAGGAAATTTAGAAATTACTACGTTCCCCAACAGGAAAAGCGTTTGCAGTTGCTCTGCTCCTGATCCGAAGCTAGAGTTGTTCAAGGTTTCTCGAGTATTTTTATTTCTTTGGACAGGGTTTCTGGAGGATTTGGTCCTACAATGCATGGGAGGATATTGCTACTAGTAAATTTTCTCTTTTTTTCTTCAGAAAACGAGGAATCATTTGACAAGTTTTTTTATAGAAATTAGACATCATTATGTCAAATTACAAACATGAAACAGCGAAAACCATGTGGGAAAAGGAGAGATGACGCATGTCCAGGAACATTTGCAAGAAAACTCTATCGAAGTAGATTTATGCAACCACCAACCTTACCACTCGCCATAGACGAAGAAGCACACCCATGAGGGCTTGTGAATCGAAGAAGAGGCCTGCCACTCGTATGGTAATTATCGTTGTAGCGCATTGGTAGGGGATCATCACGGTGCTCTTCAAAACCCGGATCCGCTTCATGCCATCGATGTCGTTGAGGCAGGATGCTAGAACCACCACGCATGAGCCTCCAACCTTGTTCTTGGACCTTTGGCTTCCCCAAACAAAGACGTCACACACATGCGACGGGATCCGCTATATACTCAAACAACAACACCAGATCCATTACACTTATAAATAATGGAATAAAGTTCCCACGTTTCCTTCGAGTTCACCATCGCGGGTGCCCTCGAGATGGGGTTGAGATTGGCAAAAATTTATTCCAAACACCACCATCCAAACGCTCCAGTGGAACACACTAAACCTAACTCTACCTACAACCAAGGCAGAGAAGCGGGGTTCCTCCACCTATTCGTTGCCTGCACGGTGATCAAAGGGGGACAGAGCCCACAACCTCATTGATAGATTGCCAGGAGGAGTTGGCGCACGTGGCGGAGCTCCAAGGTGGCTTTGGCTTGAAGGTGGAGTTCGAAGGCATGCGCCTTGGCCTCGCTGAAAGCACCGACATGGGCATGGTGCTCTCCGTGGTAGGTACGGAGGGCAGCGGCTAGAGGAAGGTGGAGGGGCGCGTGCATGCCCTGGTGGTATTTTGCCTCACTTTAGCTGCATTTCAGTCAGATGACCTTTTATTTTGTGGTGAGTTGATTTTTTTTCGTTGGATCGTGCTTTAAGATATGTGTTGTTTTCATTTTTTCTGTTTAATTCTGTTGTTGGGCTGGGCTGGAAGGAATCGATTGACGTGTTGTTTTGGTTAGTCGAATCTGTACTAGGCCGATTTCTTTGTCTTGGTTGCACCCGTTAATTCTGGGTTGTATTTTTTTTCATTTTTTCTTTTCTTTATTGGTTATATTTTGTTTTTGTAGGTTTTTGGCTGGGTGTAATTATATGCATACAAATAATATATAATATGTTCCAGAAATTCATAATTATATGAATATTTTTGCATATTACAAAAAAAATGCAATTTCTATGTATAGTTGTGCGAACCTTTTTGTTATAAGTTTTATTTCTTCTTAAAGAAAATACGAACGCCACTAATTCATTCTTTTTTTTAAAAATCATTATTTTGATATTGTTTGAGTCTTTCCTTCATATTCATTCTACTTTAAGGTTAATATCAATGCCACTATTCATTTTTTCTTAGATTTTTTTGTTGCAAAAGTTCCACTTTATATGATTATTCTTGCATATTGTAAAGAAGCGCAATTTTTATTATATTTTGTGAAAATTTTCTCAATGTTTGTTTTAGATTATTTTTCCCATTTTTTATCTTAAATGGTAATATCAATGCCGCTTATTCATTCTTCCTTAGGAAATTTAATTCTTTCTTTTATGGGTATTTTGCTTCATTTTTTTATTTATGTTTTTGTTTCTATGTGGTTTCCTTTTTCTTTCCTTTATTGGTTATTTTTTTTGTGGGTTTTTGGCCGAATACAATTATATACAAATAAATACTATATAATATGTGCCAAAATTTCATGATTATATGATTATTTTTACATATTACGATTATGTGCAATTTCAGTGCAAAGTTGTGCTTAAGTTTTTTTAATCTTCTTCTTAAAGAAAATACATCATTGTAGTAGAATCTGAATAATGCATTATTATATGCTTATTCTTTGCGTATTTCAAAAAGTCCAATTTCAGTGCGAACTGTGTTCAAGTTGTTTCTTTTTCATTTTATTTCTTCTTAAAGAGTTTCATACTTTTTTTAGACTTCATTATTTTGATTTTGTTTTAGTTTTTTTCTAAAAGGGTAATACCAGTGCCACAAATTCATTTTTTCATAGAAAACTTCATTTTTATTTTGTTTTAGTTTTCACTATTATATATTTATTCTTGCATATTATTAAAAAAATGCAATTTCTATGTAAGTTGTGTGCAATTTTTTTAAAAAAAATTATTTTTCATTTTATTTCTTTTTGAATGGTAATACCAATGCCAATAATTTGTGTAAATTTAATTCGTTTCTCCTTTAAAAGGTTCTTTTTAATTTTGTATTAGTTTTAGTACCCCCTCCATCTCAAAATTCTTGTTTTAGATTTGTCTAGATACGGATGTATCTAATACTAAAATGTGACTTGATACACCCGTATTTAGACAAATTTAAGACAAGAATTTTGAGATGGAGGGAGTATTAATTATGCCTCATCCGCACAATCAAAAAGCTAAGCACATCTACAATGCTGGACTCTTAGGCCTTATACAATGGGAGATGCTTACAGAGGTGCTTAGAAAAATAAACCGGGTTTTTCTTAAGCACCGGTGTCTATTTGTACAGGGTAGACGCTTAACTTAAGCGTCTATCCTGTACAAATAGGCACCGGTGCTTAAGAAAAGCCTGGTTTATTTCTCTAAGCACCTCCTCTAAGCACCTTTCATTGTACAAGGCCTTAAATGGACACTTAAAGAGAATGTTAAAAATATAAATAAACAACAAACTTTTAGAAAATGAGCTAAGCACCCTCACTTTCAACGGGAGGCGCTTGACAGAGGCGTTAATCACGTACGCTCGGACCCTTCCGCTTTCCCTGCAGCTAGCCAAAAAGGTGAGAAGCGCCGCCTCTACTTGTTGCGTCGAAGCCAGACGTGAGATTGAGATTTAACCTGATAACTACCCATCAATTAGGATTAAAATCCTAGCGCCCCTGTTTAAGCACCGCATTGTAGATGCTCTAATGATGATTGCCCGTGGTGCATGTGTGTATGCATATGAGCATGTCTACATGTTTGTGTGCGCGTGATGCCTACATGTACGTGCTCTTGCATCACAGTCTAGCATAATTTTACCGGCCAAAGCCCACGGTTTTCATGCATGCTTTCAGATGAATATATAATCACTCAATTTTTTATGTAATGTGTGTGCGGTTCATACCGCTATTTAAAATTGCACTACTGTATGCTTATTTTTACAGATTATAGAATAATACAATTTCTACAACAATCATGTTCTGTCATTATTTGTTTTATGTACTTTTACATTTTCTTTCTTCTTTTGTGCAATGCAATACCAATCCACTAACCATGGCCAGCTGGAGCTAGCTAGCTCACAGAGGGATGCAGCAAGCCGGAGCTAGCTAGCTCACACATGGACGCAGCCCGAGCTAGCTAGCTCACACGCCACGCCCAGCTAGAGCTAAGAGCATCTCCAGCCATTGGCCCCTCCGAGGAGGCATAAAAATCGCCGCCTGGGGGTGAGCGGGCGGCAAACTCGGCTCTGGGGACGGTTGGGCATCCAGTCGTTGCCCCTAGGCGTCGATTTCGGCTCATTATTCGACCCACTTTCATTCAAAAACGACCCATATTCGGCGCGGTTCGGCATGTTTCGGCATGAATTCTTTCATAAATAATTCAATAAATAGAAGTCAAATAGTTCATCACATAGTTCGGCGCGGTTCGGGGTGTTTCGGCGTGTTTTTGTCTTCATAGTTCATCACAGAAAATCAACATCAAATAGTTCAACACAAATTATATAGTTCAACAAATAAAAACTCATATTTCATCACACGTCATTCCCGGCGTCACCCTTGAGCCTCCATAGGTGCTCCACCAGATCGTGTTGTAGTTCTTGATGCACCTGTGGGTCTCGGATCTCCTGACGCATATTGAGGTAGTCAGTCCAGGTTGCCGGTAGCTGGTGATCAACTTGGGCAAGAGGCCCCTGCCTGTAATATGGTTCTGTGTCAAACACTGGCTCTTCCTGCTCGCTCTCAATAATCATGTTGTGCAAGATGACACAACAAGTCATGATCTCCCACATTTGATCTTTTGACCAGGTCTGAGCAGGGTACCGGACTACAACAAATCTAAATTGAAGCACATCAAATGCCCGCTCGACATCCTTCCTGCAAGCCTCCTGAACCTTCGCAAAGTGGGCGTTCTTGCCTCCTGGCACAGAGTTTGAGATAGTCTTCACAAATGTCGACCATCTCGGATAGATGCCATCAGCTAGGTAGTACCCCTTGTTGTAGTGCCGCCCATTGACCTCGAAGTTCACCGGAGGAGAATGACCTTGAACAAGCTTGGCAAAGACAGGGGAGCACTGCAGGATGTTGATGTCATTGTGAGTTCCTGGCATTCCAAAGAAAGAGTGCCAAATCCAGAGCTCTTGTGTGGCCACTGCCTCAAGTACCACAATGCAACCGCCTTTGGCGCCATTGTACAACCCCTGCCAAGCAAATGGACAGTTCTTCCATTTACAATGCATGCAGTCGATGCTTCCAAGCATCCCAGGAAATCTTCTTGTTGCATTCTGTGCTAGGATCCGAGCAGTGTCTTCCGCATTGGGTGTTCGCAAGTATTGCAGTCCAAACACTGGCACCACTGCCCTGCAGAACTTGTAGAAATACTCAATGGTGGTGGACTCGGCCATGCGCCCATAGTCGTTGAGTGAATCACCGGGAGCCCCGTATGCAAGCATCCTCATAGGTGTCGTGCACTTCTGAATTGAGGTGAATCCAAGTGTGCCAGTGCAATCCTTCTTGCACTTGAAGTAGTTGTCGAACTCCCGGATGGAATTCACAATCCCGAGGAAAAGCTTTCGGCTCATCCGATAACGGTGCGGAAATGTTTTCTCGCCATGCAATGGAGCGTCGACGAAGTAGTCGGAGTAAAGCATGCAGTAGCCTTCCAGATGATGCCGGTTCTTTGCTTTCACCCGCCCCAGCGCCGAGCCACCTCGCCGCGGCTTTTCACTGCTCGCGAGCAGGCCGACGAGGGCGGCGAGCACCATGAGATGCTCCTGCTCCTGGACGTCGGCTTCGGCTTCCTCCTCCAGCAACGCCACGAGCGCCTCCTCGTCCTCCGAGTCCATCGTCGGGCCGGGCTAATCACCGAACACCCTGCGGGCGAGGTGGCTGCACACCCGCCGGTGTACAGGCCCTGCGTGGCCGGAACGCCGGAAAAGTTGCCGGGACGGAGGTGGAGAGGCTGCCTCGGCGAAACCTCTTCTCTTTTCTGGCGGGGAATGATCTATCTAGCTGCGGTGGGTGGTGAACGGCGCCGGGATCGGCAGGGTAGCGGCCGAGCGGGGGGGAGGCGAATCTGGACGGTCGACTTGACTTTTCGCCTGGCAGTGTGGCCCCAGGTGCGCTTTTCCCTTGCGCCGGAGTCCTCGAGCACCCCCCCCCCCAGTGCGCCGGGTTCGGCCTGCGATTGCCGGGCGCAAAAACAGGTCGGGCTGGCGGAATTCGGCGTGGGCGTGATTGGGGCGTTTTTTCGGCGCCGGCACGAAAAAAAGTCTGGAAAAGGCCTTTTGGGGGCGCGGCTGGAGATGCTCTAAGCTAGCTCACGCACACGCCGCATCACAACACATGATGCATGTCCAAAAGAAAGGATGACTGACCCAAATCTAATTCAATCGACTGACTGGTAGTCCCATTTTGCCTAGGAAAGTATGCATGTTGCACGTCTGTTAAAAAATATTATTGTCAAGCAATAATATCACACAGTATATTTTTCTCCACTACTATTAAACAATTGAGTTGTGGCAGAAATATTACATCTCAACCATACATCCGTCATCTCTCAATGGACCGGATTGCCTCAATGTTGTATCACATCATTTACCATTATCAATTAGCAATAATTACCATGATCTACGCCATCATAGTTACACAATAATTACCACGATCTCGCTCCAACCTGTGCCTATTTTAATCATATCAATCACTAGCAATAATTACCAGGATCTACGCCATCATATTTTTCTTAGAAACCCAGCCTCGTGTACTGCATACATAGAAGGAAAACATCAATTAGCAATAGTTACCATGATCTAAGCCATCATAATTTTGTTTGAAACTCAGCCTTGTGTACCGCGTACATAGAAGGAAAAAAGAAAAAGGCCTGGCCCATGTTCACATGTAGGCAGAGATGAACGCGGAAACCAAATCGCTCGTTTCCATGTTTGTTCAGATCACAGGACCAATCAGACCCCTGTCATATCAAAAACATGTTTAGTTCCCTTAAATTAGAGTGAAAAACACGGTAGACTGTTGCCTAAGGTTAATGTGATATTCTATTTTTGTCAGATGGCTTGAAATTTCTTTAACATCACTTTGTCATGTACCATCATATTTATTTCCAAATTATGACGTGAAGTTATATTGCCAGTTTATGTCATGTTCAGTTCACAAATATATATATTGTCGGTCCGTGCATTGAAGCTCTGTTGGTAGATTCTGTCATATACAATGCATAACATCTATTTCTACTTTTAGTGTAAAATTGACTTGTACACAGATTGACATTTTTAGACATTGTGCTTACATGTGCTTGCTTTCGCTATATTTATTATAGATAGTGTAATGACAGATTTTATAAAGTATGTCAATAATTGGATCATGTATCCTTAACTTGATAGACAAGATCAAAGAATTATATTCTTCAGAGTGCATAACTGACGTGCTAAATCCTAACTTTGACTTCTTGCATAACCAACTTTCAGTTCAAGGAAGCCTCAGGTCTTACCTTGAAAATTTCTTTTGCCTCTTCCATCCAGCACAAACATGTTTTCTAATTAATGATTACTGATTGTACACAAAAAAGTTCCCAATAATCTTTTCTACAATAGTCTAACATAATCAAATGAGTCACTAAAACTAGCAGGGAAATACCAAGGAAACCTGCAGGCATGGCTGCCGCAATAATCTATCCTCCTCCCTCGAAACTTATGCCAATGCTCCCCTTCCCTACGATCCAATTTTCTCTCTATTTCATAACTCTATAATACGTGTGTTACACGTGCACACTTACTAGTCTAGAAAATCATTTTTACAAGCAATACCGGCTTACGTAAACATATGTTTGGAGTACAAAGTGACATAAAAGAACTCATACACATACATCGTTTACACCAAACAGACTGCACGCGCAACAATCAATCCCAATTAACAGGACAAACATCGGCGACAGTGGTAGTAGTACGCACCAACGATGGGCTGAGCAGGCATCGATCTATGGTCCATTGAGCTGATCAGTGGTACCCGAGCGGCGCAGGCGTCTGATTCAGCGTCATTCCCTGGTAATGGATGTCCGATGCGTAGTGGTTGGCGTCGCGGTGATGCGCCTCGTCGGCGCGCACGGCGGTGACGACGTCTTTGAGCCTGGCGTCGGCGGGGAGGCGCCAGTAGTCGATGGCGATGGCCGGCGCGGGCGTGTTCTCGATCAAGCCGGCTTCGAGGTCCTTGAGGTACTCAGTGTAAGACTCCACGGCCTCCTCCTCGAGGTAGCCGACGAAGCGGTGCGCGAACTTGGGGGAGATGAGGTAGCCGACGAAGTAGGCGTTGAAGAAGACGCCCTGCGCGGCGAGCACGAGCGCGCGCTCCCACCAGCGCGGCTGCGTCACCTCCATGAAGGTCATGAGGTGCATGCGCTCGTTCTCGGCCTCCTCCATGAGCGCCCGGATCCAGCCGCCGCTGTGCTCGAATCGGCGGAGCGAGCGCAGGTGGAGCAGCACGCCGCCCACCATGGGCGGCACCGCCGCCACAGTCTCCAGCAGCAGCGCGTGGCTGGCGTGCCGGCGCTGGAAGAAGAGGTCCCGCGGCACACGCAGCGACCGAACCACGAAGTAGGCCACCTTGTCCGCCAGGGCCTTGGGCTCGTGGTGCTTGGTGACGTCGATGGACGTGTCCGGCCGGTACGTGTCCCACGGCCTGAAGCAGAACCACGGCCACTCCGTGCCGTCCTCCTTGACGAGCTTCCGCGGCTCGATGCCCCAGTAGCTCACCACGGCCTTCTTGCTCTGCTGCTCTGGAGTCGCGGCCGCCTGGGGTGTTCCGGCATCATCTTCTTGTTTGGCATGCGGGGCGGCGGCCTCGGTGCTGGCCATCCGCGCGGGGAAGATCCTCGCGGCGGCGGGCATGATGCCCCTCGCGCTGGCGGCGAGCCCGGAGGCCGGCTCGGCGGCGGCAAAGAGGCGGGGGCCCAGGTGGCGCAGCAGCGTGGCTCCGGCCATCCGAGAGCTCATGGTGTTGGCTGTTGAACAACTAAAGCGACCGAAAGCTTGGGAGTATTTTCTTGTGGCGGATCGAATGGGAAGTCTGTTTTTGTTGGCGGGGTGGGAAGTGATTTCTGTTGGTGTTGATCGATGGATGGCTTGCCGACGTCTTGCCGGAGATGGTTTTATAGGGAGGGGGCTCGGCCGGCACGGTGCTTCCGGGAATGTCACCAGACAACATGTGGGCACTCTCCCTGGAAAAAGAAGACATGTGCGCGCTCGTCCACCAGCTACAGCTGCGACGTTCCAAATTTTTTGCGTTTGTTCTTGCTTCTTGGACAGTGCAGCACAGCCGTGGCGCGGCGGCGCGCTGGTGCATAATAATCCAACTAATTCCTTGCCGTGCAAGTGTCTGTCAGCTAGATAAGTTTTTATAAACGGACCAACACGAACGCTCATGACGGGGACGTCATCGCCGGCTTCCGGGGGAGTTCGCGAGACATCTCGGTTGACCGGCGCAGTGTATGTTGCCATCAGGTTGCGCTGTGCGAATGCGATCCGGACACGAACTCCCTGCCAGCCTGACTTCCCGTGCCTGTGCGTAGATGCCACGGGACATGGGCCGTCCCACAGATACATGGGGCCCGGGGCAAGACAAAAACAAGGGGCCCTTCATGAAACACAAAAACTCAATTTTTCTTTTCAAAAGTAATGTAAATATACAATACATAGCATAGATTGATGATTTTTGGACTCTTAGACTGGCAGTGCCATTAATTATCGATCAAGAGAAGTGCATCGGAATAGTAGTGAAACAATATAGCTCCACAAAGGATCGATTTCCTAATTGTCAAGAGAGACATCATTTTTTCTGCACAACAAATGCCCTTGTAAAAACTGATTGCTACTTAAACATTTCTGTTACCATGAGATATAAAACTAATGCGTCAACTTACATTTGTTCTGGATCCTCCCCAATCTGTCATGTTTCTTCACTCCAAAATTCTTCACCCAAATGATAATTCACCTCTTCCAAATTATCCTGCATAAGGCATAGCAAAGCAAACTGAATATTTCATTTTTATACTATGATGACCAAACCTTGGAGTTCTAGTTTTGAAAAAGTTAATATTAATTGATCCATTTTGAGATTCTACTACCAGACAAATAATTTTTTGAAGACATGTCACTGAACAAGCTGCGTACAAACGGTTAATACATGGATCAAAAGAACCTGGATATTGATTGATGTGGATGTAAATGGCTTGATCCGTACGCCGCAGTAGTTAGCAGGAACAAAGAAGACGACACGATGAAGGGGATAAAATCTCTCCCTTCCCCTAGTCTCATGCACTCTCGCATTTGGATCCAATGAAGAACAGAAGAAGATCCATGCAGATGTAGCGGATGTGCGACGTTGAATCGTGCGCAGAGCTACTTATCAACGAATCTTGGAATTGAAGAACGAAATTACAGGAAAGAAGAACAAGTAAGTACCTTCCCAGTCTCTCCAAAGTATAGGAAACGGGCAGGGCGTTGAGAAAGGAAGGGGTGCTGATTGGGGAATAATTTGCGCCGTAGCTATCCTTTAATAGCCGGCCACGACTTCGGAATCGGAGAGGCATCGGAGGGGCGGCGCTGAGTCTGGGATTTGGCAAAGCAGAGGAATCGCTGATCTAGGGTCCCGTGCAAACAGATTGATTATCGATCAATTCCTTCGTGAGGTTTGCCTAATGGGCGTTCCTTCGACGTTTTGTTTTCGTGTATTTTTTGTGGGCTCTATGATGAAGGTATACTACCTGGGCCGGGGCCCCTGCCTCCTCGGGGCCCAGGGCGGGCGCCCCGTTTGCCCGACCTATGGGCCGGGACGGGACTGCCGTGCATGCATACTAGTCTTCACCTTTGGGGTCAACCGGTAAGGCGAGTTGGCCGTTCGCCGTCTTCTTTCATGAGGATGTTCCATGAAAGATTCCATCGGCTCAACTATCTCTAGAAGCTGGCCACGGCCCGGCTGAAAAATTCAAAGGAAAAAACGTTTCTCGCTGTCCCTGATAAAACAAACATATCACAAAAAATAACAATTTGTGTTTGACATTTTGAATTTAAACGCTCCATCTGTACCTAAATATGAGGTTTAAAAGCATCTACGACCGGACCACATGATACATGTGATAAGCAATCCAAACAATTCAAAAAAAAGCATCTACAACCGGACCTCTCAAACCCGCCTCATATGCCCGGCTGGGCCGTCCGATCACGATTTTTTGATCCAGACGGGATCCTTAAACGGGCCTCCAACGCCCGGACTGACCGGCACCCCCCATATCCAGCTCAAATATGAGGCGGATATGGGGGCGCCCGGGCACGCCCGCCACGTCGGACCCGACAGCCCGATCCCACCCTAAATTGCATCAAATCCACCAAACTCTTCCTCCTCCTCCTGCCGCCCTTCAACCATTCCCACGCCCGGACCCTCGTCATCCTCCACTCTTGCTCTCAATCCTCACCTTCGGTCCCTATCCACCGTCGAAGATGTCGTCCAGCCCAACACACTCCGTCGCGATGGAGATGTAGTCCGCCTCGTCAGTCAGCGGCGTCAATTCGTTGACTGTGACTTGCAAGGCGGAGAATGTCGCCCGCAAGTTGTCACGACGCCGGCATCGAGAGAGGGAGGTGGCGGCGTCGTAGGGAGGTTCATACATGGTGGAGCAGCTGTCTCCTCCGATGCGCAAAAGGAAAGGATGGAATGAGACCGGAAGAGGGCGAAAAAGAAGCTGGAGATTGAGAGGGAGAAGATCGAGTTGGACAAGCAACAAGCGGCGATCAAACAGGAGCTCGAGAAGACCAAAACATTTGGCGACATAGAGCTTGAGAAGGAGAGGTTGCAATTCGCACGGGACGCGGAAGATGCGAGGATCATATTGACGGACGAGACCCTCTTGGGTGAGCATGCGAAGAAATGGATTGCGGACAAGAAGAAGGAGATCAACAACCGTCGGGACTACGAGACGGCGAGGGCGGCTGCGGCCCGGATGCAGGCGGAGGAGGCTGCCCGGATGCAGGCGGAGGAGGCAGCCCGGATGCGGGCAGAGCAAGACGCATTCCGCCTGGAGAAGGACGCCTTCCGCTCGGAGCATGCGTCCAACCAGTGATCCGAGGCCATCCGTCATGCTCGGACATTGATTTCATTTTGCCATGTCATGTTTGTTGAACTATGAATTGATTTGCTTTGTTTCGAACTTTGACATTTGGACAGTTTGTATCGTATGATCGACGTGCACGGATTGTATAGATTTAAGAATCGAAATTCGCGGTATGTGAATGTACGACGTAGCATTTGAGGGATGCCGATCAATACCCACAGAGGCGCCCGGACGTGTCCGTGGGCGTTTGAGAGACCGGATTTGTTAAATCCGACTGTAGATGCTCTTACAACACTACACGGAACTCTCCCCTCCTCTCCCACCGCTCCCGCGCGCGGACGGGGGAATCCCTAGCCCACCGGCCCCGTCCTCGCCGGCTTCCGGGGGAGTTCGCGAGACATCTCTGTTGACAGCTTGACGCAGCGTATGTTGCCATCAGATTCAGGTTGCGCTTTTCGATCCGAACACGAACGCCCTGCGACCTTGACTTGCCCGTGCGTAGATGCCACGGGACGGCCGTGCATGCATACTAGTAGTACTAGTCTTCTCCTTTGGAGGTCAACATCATGGTAGCATCATAATTGTTTATTTAGGGAGCGAAACTACTTCACAAACGATGCCTGCTGGACGATTCATGCACGATAGTTAATCCACCGGCTGCGTTGCACCTAATCCTACGCATGGATGGTCCGATTTGCAGTATCGTCCAGCAATCGTCCAACAGGTATCGTGTGTATAGCAGCACTCTTTAGGGAGTTTGATACATATTTGTAGTATAGGCTAGAATGTTAAAATATTGTTTGAATATTTCAAGCGGTGGTTGCGTGGTATTTTTCGGCAACCAGTGTATCCTCAAATTCTGCCTTACAGTAAAAAATATCAGTTCGATAGCCAAAACTTTGCTTACGACCACTACCTGCTGCTTATATGGATCTTGACGCCAATCCCAATTCTGGCAGCCGCTTCCAATTCAAGTCCTATTGGCTGAAGGTGACATGCTTCAAGGATGTGGTGACTGGCATATGGATATCCTACGCGCAAATTAAAAATCTATTTAAGAGGGTGCCTGCGAAATTGAGGGTTGTGGTTGGACGATTGAAAAGTTGAAGTACCAAATTCATAGGCAAAAAACCAAGATCTAGATATGGATTGCCACTGAGTTAGTCTTTTGCTTAGATGTTTGCTCTGGAGTGCATGCCTCTTTCAGGACATGAGAGGGCTCTACATAAATTGCTCAAGAAGAAATTGCTAGGTCTAGCATCGCTCGAGATGATCATGGCACACCAACTATCCAGGTTGCTCTCCCTGAAGGAGGGGGTGCGAATACACAGTTCTTTCACCTACATGCCAGTAACATGAAGTGCAAGAATTTCGTCGGCAAGCTCAAGATGGATGGGCGCATTATATGTTGATCATGAGGATATGGCAAGGGTGGTGGATGAATAGTTTCACAACTTGCTTGGAACTAGGGATGGCAATGGGGAAAATCCCCTATGGGGAACCCTAGAACATCCATGTCCCCATCTATTCCCCATCATCCCATCCATATCCTTGTTTACATGACTAGGGATGAAACTTCCCCATACACATGCCCCACTGGGGAACGGGGTCCATTAGGGCCCCAATCCCAATAGAAAATACTCCTATATGTTATACTATAATCAACATGTATACGTTTGAATAAAACATGGGGTTGTCCTTGTCCTGTTGTTGCAGATCTAGGTTGTACTGACTTCTTGGTCATGACGATGGTTGAGGTGAGGACAAGAGGTAGGTTCAAGGTTTTCTTCCACGGGTTCATGGTTTTGCGATTTTGTTTTTGAATATTTTAGGGTTGACCTAAGTGTATATATGGATATATACATGGTATTACTTGTCTTATTTATAAAGCGGGCCCCTGATGAGTATCAGGTCTGGGGAATAAGATATCATCCCCATCCCAAATGTACCGTACGGGGAACATATTAGTTCAGTAAATATCCCATGGGGAAGGTTTTCTCCCATCCCCGCCCCCTAATATATGAAATCCCCAGGGTATGAAGAGTATGGGGACACATTGCCATCCCTACCTGGAACCAGAGTGGATCGCCCCTTCTCTCTTTGACTATCTTCAAATCAATTATCATGATTTGTCGAGCCTTCGATTTAGTGCTTCTTATTATCTTTATAGAAAATTGTTGAACCCCTACGAGTAAGGGTTTATAGCAAGTAGCAATTTTCCATCAGTGAAAAAGCAATTTATCAATTAGTGGGGTGCTCAAGTTACGAGTCAATTATCAATACTTGCACACAAATAAGAATTTCTTCTTGGTCCCAACTTGTCTAGTGAGGTTATCAATCTCACTAGCTTTGATATTTACAAAGATAAGTGAATCATATGTTTGGAATTGATTTATAAAACAAAAATTAAAAACAGCTCAGATTGTAGAGAATAATAGCAAAAGTGATCGAGGTCATGCTTATGAGGAATTGAGACCATGATCCATAACTTCACTAGTGGCATCTCCCAAAGAAAACATAGCATCAGTGTGGTGAACAAATTGCAGTTACTTATCAATTAAATTATAGTTTTTATGATCGACAATATATAATTCATATAGTCATTACATCCTTAGGGCATCTCCAAAGCTGACATGCAAACGGTTGTGGTATATGCCTGTTTTTATGTCCAGACGTGGTCCGCGAACATGATGCCGGAGGGAATCATCCAAAGCTAAAATTAATCCGGTTGGGAGAAGAGAGTAGAGAGGGACCATGCATATGGTGGGATTTTTGGTGTGATGTCTAGTTGGGAGGAGAGAGAGGAGAGGGGGACCATGCATGTGGAGAGAGAGAAAAGAGAGGAGGTCCACGTGGTTACTTTTGGTTGGTCAAGTGGATATCTAGACTTCGGCAAAGCTCTCCCACATTTGTCTCGGATTTGCCAGAACACGGACGCCCGGGCCACTTCATGGACCGATGGGGGTCCCCATTAGGATGACAAAAAGTTGACACAAATGGTCTGGACACCATAACCCGGACTATACCGCAGCTTTGAGAGTCTTCTTTGCAGATGCTCTTATAACCCTATATTGTTGTCCAACTGCATCTACAGCTAATACTTTGCTCGAGACCACTATCCAGCATGCATCTCTAAGTACTCCCTCCGTTTTTATTTACTCCACATATTAGCTTTGACCAAAGTCAAACCTTTTTAAAGTTTGACCAAGTTTATCGAAAACAATTGAACTTTGAAAATAACAAATATATGGTATGAAAATATATTGAATGCTGATTTTAATGGTATTGATTTGGTATTATGGATGTTAATAATGTTTTATATAAACTTGGTCAAAGCTCACAAAGTTTGACTCAAGACAAATCTAATATGTGAAGTAAATAAAAACATAGAGAGTATTAAGTAAAAAAGAGTATTGCATAAAAGATTAAACAAAGAGTAATGTAATGTCGACAATGTATTCTCTTTACCTCCAACTCACCACTGAGACAACTAGGCAACTACTCCCTCCGTCCACTATAAGTTTTTCAAGCGACCTTATATTGTGGGACGGAGAGAGTTTTTACCCTTAATGGCAATTACGTAATACTCCCTCCGTAAACTAACATAAGAGCGTTTAGATTACTACTTTAGTGATATAAATGCTCTTATATTAATTTACAGAGGGAGTAGAAGATTTTTCTCTTTTTGTCGTAGAGATAGATTATTGTCAAGGTTAAACCCAACTACCACACACATCTCTCTCCCTCTCTCTTTAAGATCATTCATCTAAAGATGGTCATCACAAATACTAATAGATCGGAGAGCATATACGAAGTTATTTTTCTCAACAACCTGTCAATATGCAAGTCCATTGATATTTTATGATTTAAGAGTTTTAACGATGAGATGTTTTGGTGGGTGGTATTTTTTCGAGGAAAGTATGCATATTGCACGTATGTTAAAAATATCATTATTGTCAAGTAACATACTTCCTCTGTCCCAAAAAGTTTTGTCTTAGATTTTTCTAAATACGGATGTATCTAGAAATATTTTAATATTAGATTCATATGTATCTAGATAAATCTAAAACAAGTTTTTTAGGATGAAGGTAATATATTTTTCTGAAGTAATCAAATCGTATTTACAGGCGAACCAACATGTTGTTGGATGGTTAGAGGGACAGTGGTATCCCCAGTCCACCAGGGTTGAAGTCCTGGTGCTCGCATTATTCCTGGATTTATTTCAGAATTTCCGGTGATACGTTTTCAGTGGGAGGAGACGTTTCCGTCGATGACGAGGCGCCTACGGTGTATGCGTGTATATATATGAGCGCTTGCGTCTGTACTGATGTTAAAAAAATCATATTTACAGGAATTAACGGCTTAGGCAAACATATCTTTGGGTACAAAGTGACACAAAAAATCCATCTCAAATTTAACGGGACAAACGTAGGCGACAGTGGTAGTAAGTGACAGCGGTGGACTGAGCAGGCATCGACCTATGGTCCATTGAACTGATCAGTGGTACCCGAGCGGCGCAGGCGTCTGATTCAGCGTCATTCCCTGGTAATGGATGTCCGATGCGTAGTGGTTGGCGTCGCGGTGATGCGCCTCGTCGGCGCGCACGGCGATGACGACGTCTTTGAGCCTGGCGTCGGCGGGGAGGCGCCAGTAGTCGATGGCGATGGCCGGCGCGGGCGTGTTCTCGATCAAGCCGGCCTCGAGGTCCTTGAGGTACTCGGTGTAGGAGTGGACGGCCTCCTCCTCGAGGTAGCCGACGAAGCGGTGCGCGAACTTTGGGGAGATGAGGTAGCCGACGAAGTAGGCGTTGAAGAAGACGCCCTGAGTGGCGAGCACGAGCGCGCGCTCCCACCACAGCGGCTGCGTCACCTCCATGAAGGTCATGAGGTGCATGCGCTCGTTCTCGGCCTCCTCCATGAGCGCGCGGATCCAGCCGCCGCTGTGCTCGAAGCGGCGGAGCGAGCGCAGGTGCAGCAGCACGCCGCCCACCATGGGCGGCACCGCGGCCACCGTCTCCAGCAGCAAGGCGTGGCTCGCATGCCGGCGCTGGAAGAAGAGGTCGCTTCCCTTGCGCAGCGTCCGCACGATGAGGTACGCCACCTTGTCCGCCACCGCCCTGGGCTCGTGGTGCTTGGCCACGTCGATGGACGTGTCCGGCCGGTACGTGTCCCACGGCCTGAAGGAGAACCACGGCCACTCCGTGCCGTCGTCCTTGACGAGCTTCCGCGGCTCGATGCCCCAGTAGCTCACCACGGCCTTCTTGTTCTGCTCCGGCGTTGTTGCGCCCTGGGGCTTTTCAGTGGCTTCTTCTTGTTTGGCACGCGGGCCGGCAGCCTCTGTGCTGGCCATCCGCGCGGGGAAGATCCTCGCGGCGGCGGGCATGATGCCCCTCGCGCTCGCGGCGAGCCCGGACGCCGGCTCGGCGGCGGCGAAGAGGCGGGGGCCCAGGTGGCGCAGCAGCGTGGCTCCGGCCATCCGAGAGCTCATGGTGGTGTTGAACGACTAAAAATCTGGTAGAAAAGCTTGAGGTTTTTGTGGTGATCGGATCGAATGGGAAGTCTTGGTGGCTGGGAAGTGATTTCTGTTGGTGTTGATCTTGTGAACCGACTGATGGCAAGGAAGGTCTTGCTGGAGATGGTTTTATAGGGGGGTCGCGTCTCGCGTGTCGGGAACGCCTCGGCCGGCACGGCACGGTGCTTCCCGGAATGTCACTAGACAGCATGTGCGCACTCCCCTGGATAGAGAAGAAGAAACAAAAAACATGTGCGCACTCGCCCAGCAGCTAACTGTCATGGATGAACCAATTCTTGTGTGGTTCAGTTCAAAATAGGTTAGTATTATTTTGTGGTTTCATCCTTACTTTATGTTGCTATATATGTACAATAGTACAGTACTAGTATTTTTTGCATGAGGGGCTGCTAACAGAGTACTACTTAATTTGCCCCGCAAAAAGACAGACTGCTGAAATTTAGAAAGGTGAGCATATTTGACCTGAGACAGTTGTACCTACTAGTACTACTACCACACAAATTATATGCAGTAGTGCGGCGGGCTCGGGCGGCGCGCGCTGCTTCCTGGGCAGAGCGGCATCTTCCTGGGCACAGCCGTTGTCTAATCTAAACGGAATCTTTGCTAAAAAAAATCTAAACGGGATCAACTGCTTGCCGTGCAAGTCTCTGTCTGGTTGACTAGTCAAAAGTTCCTAACGGACTGGCCGAGGAGCTCGTGACGGGGAACGTCGTCGCCAGCTTCCGGCTTCCGGGGGAGTTCGCGAGCCATCCATCGGTTGCGCTGTGCGATCCGGACACGAACGCCCTGCGAACTTGACCTGGAGTGCTGCTTGTGGCGTGGATGCCACGCACGGGACGGTCGTGCTCGTGCCACCTGGGTTGGGAAATACTACTGGTCTTCGCCTTTGGGGGTCAGCCGGGGAGGCGACTTGACCATTCTTCGCCGTGGCCGGGATGATGGGGACGACAGATTCCATGGATCCCGTGCACGCACCGACGCACGCGCACGAGAACGGGAGCGTATGACATGGTGGGTGGGCCGTAGGCGTATCAAAATGGAAGACGAGGCCTAAAGGGTCATGTCCAGCTGGAGATGGCTCTTCATGTTTTTTTTTCATGGTAATACGGTCTCATTTATATCATAAGGATCATAGTACAAGCCACGTACAAAACGACCTGACAAAACCAAAAAGACGGCAAAACGCTAACCTTTGCACACAGGAACAACAACCAACAAGTAAAATTACAATCAAGGCCGAAGAAACGTTTGAACTTGACACCAACGCCAATTGCAGGCCTCTGGGACCACCATAGCAGCCACCAAAGAAAACAATGACGAATCACCTTCACACCCGAGCTTGAAGCGGCTCCATCGCTGATATGCAGCTTTCCGGACCTCCAATGTGGTTCACCAAAAGCGAAACCATTACAGTTGAACGAATCAAACCGGGGCAACACCCCGGACACACCATCGAACTCCAGATCTTGCACCCCCACACGACTAAGACGTCGGAGGAGAAAACCATACCTGCCATCCACGAACCACGAACCCGGCACACGATCCACCATCTTCCAGATGCCGCCGATGCAGACCACAATCTGCATCCGCTCCTGGACTACTTCCCAAGCCCCGCGCCGACGCTGGAGCAAACGCCGTCGCAACGACGAAGCCCGAGGACACAGGTCCACCACGAGGATGTCGCCCCCGCCACGCCATCCTTGCTTGAACAGACAGATTTTTCAATCCATCCCCAACCACAGGACCAATCGGCTCATCGGAGTGAGATCTGAAGAAACTTTATTCAGCGCCGTCATCGCTGCCGCCGAAGCAAAAACGATGAACAACCTAAAAACCTAAACTACAAGAGACTAAAAAACAATCCACACGTGCGGATCCGGCGACCTCCCTCACCACCGACGACCGAAGTATCCGGCGGAGGGGAGCAGCCGGAGACCGGCGGCAGAAGCGAGTCTGCCGGCGGCATAAGCTAGATCGCCTTTTCTTTCTTTCAGGAGAAAGAAAAGCGAACCGTGTCGCCTTTCAGGAAACGTATACGGCCCCATTTTTTTCTTCCAGGAAACGACCATGCAATGGCAACATACAGTTTTTATGCACTACCATATTTTTATTAAAGTATAAAAGTACCAGAAGAGCTACATTCTCTTAAAAAAAGTTTCAGGGAGTTCTGGAAGTGCTGTTGTTCCTGAGGAAATTTCTGAATTCCAAGCAGCTCAGATAAGGCTCCCGGGGTAAAAGAGCTATATTATCAGGCAGAGTTTTTCTCAACTGAAGAGCTTTAGGCATAGTTCGTCAAGCACGTACCTCTGATCCCATCAAAAAATTCAGTCTGAAAGAATGTTCATAACCATCCTCGCTGGGGCCTCTTTGATTCAAAAGAAAAATTCCCGCGAATCAAAGAGGCCCTTAACCTTAACCGTGAATTCGCATTCAGAGCCAGAAAGTTAGACCACATTTCCAAGCCCCCGAACTGTCATTACGATGATTTTGACACCGTTGCACTGCAGGTTACAACAGATGGGAGTTACTCCATGCCGACTGTAGCTACCCACGATTCATCCACCTGCTCATGGGCGGCTGCATATCGAAGCACAGCACAGGATAAGTTACACTAGGTTACATCACACGAGGGAATCGGCTTATTTGATATACATCGCCGAAACCCATCTACAATTTACAAGAACCTCTCCAAGAGTTTGAAGTCCAGCACAAGCTCCTTCAGCCCAACCATTTTGCTGTACTGCAAGGTGATCCAGCCAACGAAAGATATATATGCAACAAGAAGGCACGCCCGCTTGAAACGGTAAGCAAACACCCTGATGCTTTGGTTGCTCACAGCCCGCCTGGCGGCAGCAAGGAACACTCCTCGCAGGATTCTTACTGCTATGGTGATGAGTATAGAGCTCAGCACGCCTGCCACGACCCCTGCTGCTGCATATCCAAGCATCCACCATGAACTGAAATCTTTTGACTTGCAGAACTTTGAAAACCTGTCAGATTTTAGTCTCAAGTTAAACAGAAGGAAATGTTGATATATTTAAGATAAATGACCATTATAAGAAGTGAAGGGGAAAAAGTGACCATTTTACCAACCAAAGGTTCTTAAGTTCCTAGTGTTTACAGCTTGAAATTAAGTGGTGATGCAACAATACAACCCAAGCACTGGCGGAGCTTCGGCAAGGCCGAGTGGGCCATGGCCCGCCCAGGTCTGGAGTAAAAATATATTTTTTATACGAAGCCCCAGCCCATGGCGATGGACAGCCATACAGACAAACAACAGGCATCACGACATTAGCCTCGAACTGTCGCTTGTGTTCCTCGAAGAAAACACACAGCTGAGTGGAGGTGCTCGGGAGCAGCAGCCGGAAATGGACACATACACATAATATGGTTCAGAATAAAAATTTGTACTCTTTGGCCCGCCCAACCATTTGATTGAAGCTCCGCCACTGAACCCAAGTATAAGAAACAAAGCCAATTGATAAGCATAAAGCACTAGAGCTAGTCAGATTACGAGGGCAAATAAGAGCAATGCGTATTTTTGGCTATCGACTTCTGATGAAGGATATGTGGATTAACATGATGTTATCGCATTATGAGAAGTTAAGGCGATGCCCATGCAGCAGGTAGAAAAATAGAGGGCATATATACTCACAGTACAAAAATCCTTTTCAGCATTTCAATTATTGAAGGATCCTCAGCAGTGCAATTGAATAGCTTGTCTGAATAAATGTCAGCTTTGGTACTCCCCAGTGTGTATTTGCATTTGTATGATTCATTGACCTACAAGAAAAGAAGAAAATAAAATGATGACCTCTTGATAACTAAACATGATATACGCAAAAGACATGCAAACAACTGAAGGTTCAAAAAATCACTGGAGAGAACATTATGTATTTCACCTTGAATTTTGCTGTTGTTGACCATACAGCACCAAAATCAGGCCGGCAATTGTGAGGAAGAGCCTGTTTTGGAGCTTCTGCCATTGCATAAGATGTTTGACCAGAAAAATATTCTGTGTATTCAACCTACAGTATCCATCCACAACACAAGTGAGAAAAAACAACTAACTAAACACATATAGTAATCCTCGTGAACTAATAGTAAACTGGAAGACTGCGGGCAGGCTGTGCAGTGTGCAGTGCACGCCCGCAAGCTGATGTTCGAAAAATATGACGTGTCTTTCTTTACAGGACTTTATGAACCTAGAAACTACAGCTAGAATTGTCCATCATTTATTGCCTTATTTGGGAGTTGAGAGCACATAGAAAGGATCAACGATCTGTATGTATCACTATCAGTAAAAGCATTAGACAGCCCAAATCTAGAGGAGCTATATGTGAGCATACCTAATCTGTACTATTAAATGGGAGTCTGCCGTCGTAATGGTTACTCCTCCTTCCCTCCCCTTGCACCGCACAAAAAATAAAAAGAAGGAAAGAACGAAAAAACCCGGGAAAAGGGTAACAACCGCCAGTCCGTCGCCACACACCCACAAATCCCACGCGGGCACGCCCCATCTCCCCCACCCTCCTCGCCCCCACTTCCATCTCTCCACTAAGAAAAACCGCCTCCACGCCCCACCCCCACGGCCCACATTCTCTGCCACGACGAGCCGTCCACTGCTCGTCTCCGTCACTGCCTCATGTCTCCCCTTGCTGTCACGGTTGGGGACTTGGGGTCACCGGTGTGGGAGGAGCCGCCCCCATCGGAGAACGCGACAGTGAACCCGCCAACAGAGACGCTGTTCCCGGTGGTGCCGTGCGTGACGGCACTGACCCGAACGCAGGCATTGTGTGCGAGCGTCCAAGACACGGCACGGCGTCCCAGCATCAGCGTGACCAGCAGCATGCCCTCTACATGGGTCCCACACGGGAGTGATAGGAGAGGTGGCAGTACCGTTGAGCTCGCAACCGTCGTGCACGTTGAGGCGAAGGCGAGACTGGCGTAGGCTGCGGCACACATGGTGATGCCATCGCAGATCCACAAGATCGGACGAATGCACTCATAAGGCTCTTTTGTCATCCCGTCTTCTCTTCAAGGACCCCACTTGCTCAATAAGGTGCTGATTGCTCGTCTGAGTAACTCTAGGTGTTTGCTCATTTGCTTCTGTTACCTATGGTAGGTTCTGCCCGTCAATTTTTCTACCGTGCTGAGAAGTACATTTTGTGATGTTCTGGCTTACAACAAAGAGTATCAGCCTCCTGAGTCTCCTAGACACTCAAGTAAGCCTCCAAAACCCGCATTTGTTGCTATTTTGAGTTAGCTTTGAGCAGTATTTTGCAGTCAATACAAGTACTTGTCCGACCTATCAGGCGATCCTTTGATTTGTTGAGCTAACACCTGCTGTTTTCTTTCTTTATTAGCTACCTAAAACGATGGTCTGCTGCTGACAGGTCATTTTCTTACGAGGTTTGTGGGAATTGAACATGTTCATGATCTTCTGTATTTGATATGATAAATTTGGAAGGTGTTAAGCTACTTCAGCAAGTGAAACCAACTTGGAAAAGAAATGAGAGACTGTGCATTTTAGTATCATGATCTTCTTATGTAATTTTGTTTGCACACACATGGCCTTTCTCCTCCTAAATTCTAGATACCTATATCCCCACCCATTAATTAACTAAACACATACAGTAATCCTTGTGAATACTAATGTAAACCGAAAGACGTGCACGACCGCAAGCTGATGTTCAAAATGTAAATATGTCGTGTCTTTTTTTACAGGTTCTTTATCAACAAACTAGAAACTACAGCTAGAATTGTTCATCATTTATTGCCTTATATGGGAGTTGATAGCACGTACAAAGCATGAAAGGTCTGTATATATCATTATCAGTTAAAAGCATTAGACAGCCCAAATCTAGAGGAGCTGATTGCGGGAATAGCTAAAAAGTAGTTAATACAAGATGTATAAAATGTCGATGTGCTGGTACAAGAAGATAAAGCGAGTGAAACAACCAACCAGCAGCTTTAACAACATTTTGAGCTGCTCCACTAGAGAAACAAACACCAAGTAGAATCACAATATAAATTCTCACCTCAAAAACTGAAGCCCAGTAATAGTCATCATGGCAGCGGAATCTTCGATTACTCGAGGGGTAAAATACATGCTTAGCTTTATAGTTCAACAGTCCAAGCTCGCAAACCTTAGATGACCGAATGTCCAGGCCTACAATGCGCCAACAACCACATCAGGCTAAAGATCAACGCAGCTCCGTCCAAACCGAAAGGGAAAACTAATCACATCCTAAGCTTGCTAACTGAGCTAACACACACCCAAGTGATAGCGCATCGCAATCCACACAGTGACACACCAAATGGGGAATACGTAAGCAGCTCTTAGACTTCGTGGAGCAGATGGTAAAGTGCATAAATGGAATATACGTACATCACAAAAATTGCAGTAAGCTCTCCACGCTAAACACCAAAGCAGCTAATTTGCGTGCTAACTTCAGCACCCGGTTAGATTCCTAAGCTCTGGAAACAGCATGGGAGTAAATCGGGAGGGAGGAGATGGAAGGGAAGGTACAGTGGCCGACCGGTAGAGAGGATGCGGCAGGTGGAGGGCATGGAGACGGACGCGTTGGAGGAGAGCCCGCCGAGGAGGAGGCCAGCGATGCCGAAGATAAAGGAGAAGAGGAATGACACGGCGATGGGGAAGAGCATCACGAGGGCCCCGCGGACTGTGATCCCGCACCACCGCCTGCGCCGCTCCGCTGGGTCCGCCCCCCTGCCCGGGGCGGCCCGTGGTGGCGCAGGCTCTGCCGCCGACGGATCCATCAAGTGGATGCGCGACCCATCACCGGTAGGCCGGCAAGCGGCAGTCGCCGGACGCCGGCGGTGGAGAGAGGTGAAGGTGGAATTGGGGGTGAACGATGGTTGGAGCTGGGCGTAGCGACCGTACTCTTCTTGGGCTTCGGTGGTGTGCCACTGGGACGATCGAAGGCTGTTTGGGCCGTATGTGCAAGCCTGTCAAGCTTAGTCAACAAATGCTGCTCTATGGACTTCCCTCAAAAAAAAAAAAGAGAATGCTGCTCTATGGACTGGTTTTCATTTTGGACTTACCAAGAAAAAAAACACCCCCGGCCAGCAAAGAGGGTTTATCTTTAAGAGTGTCATGTAGAACATCTTATGAGGTGGAGAAAGAGAAAGTAGAAGATAAGATTTGTCTTCTCTTAATTTAGAGATGATCCCTTAGCAACATTGCAATAATGTCTCACCACATTTATTTTCTTTGAAACGGAGACAAAAGATTTCCTCGTCGATTAACTAAGCAGAAGACAATTACTCGGTTAACTCACCATATTTTTAGGAATGTCTAGTTATTAGAGATAAGATTATGAGATAATCATTGTACTCCTACACCATATTTGTATTTATTACTCCCTCCGTCCGGAAATACTTGTCATTGAAATGGATGTATCTAGATGTATTTTAGTTATAGATACATCCATTTTCATCCATTTTGATGACAAGTAATTCCGGACGGAGGGAGTACTACTATAGATTACGTGTTAGGTTTAAGATAAGATAATCTTATCAACCAATGTACATGCCTTAAGAGATGAGGTAGAGGCAATTATTAGTTTTTTGCAGGTGAAATGGGCTTGTATTAATTAAGAAATAATGTTACACTCATTTTCACAGATGTTACATAAACCATCTGGCCCAACAGCTAACCAGACTATCGTGCGTTGCAGGCAACGTCCCATCTGAGTCATGCAGCGTGAGCAACGTCATTCGCTCATCTTCAGTCGTGGACAAAGCAATGCCGTTAGATCCCATGCAGGAGACTCTTCGTATCCTCCATCATGCCAGCCAGCGAAGATCTGTTGATCCTACTACTTGAGAGAGCATCAACTCCTTCCTTGCAATCTAGTTCAATGATCAACAACATGTTCGTCCACTGCAACATCTGGAGCGTACCCTCAAGACACGCTGCAATTTCCGCCTCCATTGGGAATCTACATGAGCGAAGAAAACGACACCGTGAGGAAAATGATGGCTCATGTGTCGTTCCTTAACACCATGCCTGCTCCTCCAATGCTTCCGTCGACGTGGCCGTCCACATTTAACATAGACCATCCCGACGAAGGTTTGTTCCAGGGGTAGCAGGATGTTGTGGAAGAGCTCACGTTTGCTTGCTCACCTGCAGCATACTCTGTAGGGGCAATGATTAGTTTAATTCCAAAATTTGGCACATTCATATTTTGCGAGACCAAAAAGTTAATTATTAATTGGTTGATGACCAAAAATGTGCTTAGTATATCGTCTATCCCTTGGAGGGACATGAATAGTCAGTTTTCGGATGATTGCTCCACATTTGGTTCAAAGCACGAGATGAATGAGAGCAATCGAATTCTCAACTTATTTCCTCTTAAACTTGTTGACTCATCCCAAGATTGCTCCACTCACCTTACCCTATAAATTTTTCGCTCACTCCCTCGGCCCCTCCCCCGAGCGAAACTGGCCCTATCACCATCATTGTCCCTCTCACCTCACCTCGAATGAACGTATTGATGGTGATGGTTGAATCACAGGGGATGGTGGCTAAACTCATCTTCCACTCGCATCCAACCACGCCCTAAACCACCCCTCTCCTCACCTCATCTCCTCCAGAGCAACAGTTATTTTTCAAGCTACCATGTATGTGATTGGTCCAAATAGAGAGCCCCCAACTATGGCCTATGTGCAAGGAGACGTTGAATGTGGCGGCGACAGACAACGAGGGCTCCTTGGTGTTAGGGCCCAATGTGTGCTTTCATCGAACGAGCACACCACTAGTGGATTCGACGGTGACCTTCGCAAGTCCATTCGACCTGGCGCAATCGGTTTGGTTGAGGGCATGTCATTGGGGTATTAGTAGTGGAGGTTGCTACCGCAAAAGGTTTTCCCATTTATATCTCGGGTGATTCACACCTAGCAAGCTTACTACTTCACTTTGCAATGAACTGGGTAAGAGGTTTTAGTTTCCTTCTCCAGTTTTAGTGCCAATGTATTAATTCTTGCCTTTTTGGTCATGTTCTAGGTTCATTAACTTTTAAATTGATGCACATGAAGGAGGGTGTGGTTATTTAGTTGGCATGATCCTAGAACACCTTCAGAAGCAGTTTTTATGAAATATAATAAATATTTTCTTAGTGAAATTTAAGACCAAAAAATCAGTGTCTGATTTATAAACCCAACCGGAGGGAGTATAAAAAGTCTCTACTACTTATGTCTTTTCCCTTTAAATTGACTACTCTCTATGATTATTGCCCACCCAAACCCCTTTAGTAAATCTACTAGCACTGTTTCGTTGTAACCCAGCTAAACAACACATCTTCAGTATCATTGT